>NW_026000101.1:26560228-26626887 GCF_001458135.2 Marmota marmota marmota
TATATATATATATATATATATATATATATATATATATATATATATATCACAAATGTATTTTGTATGAACACATAGCAGTTAGTCGGAAACATTTCAAAATAAGGAAAAGAAAATTAAAAGAAGCACTTTTCTTTTACACATCTAACAATGTCTTCTATACCCATGCCCTCACCTTCTATCCCTCTACCCCACCCCACAGACCTAACCCCCCATTCTCAACCCCCAAGAAGTAACAATGATGGAAATTTGAAATGAGACGCATCCTGCTCTGTCTTTGCTGACCTGAATCTTTCACTTTCAAAAAGAAAGTAGAAAATGCCTCCATTAACGGAAGAAAAGCTTTAAAATTGCTCAAAGTTATCAATATCATTATCTTGCCATATCATTTGTTAAGATGTAGGTTTAAGACTCAAAGTGAAAACAGAATATATATATCAAAAAATATTCTTTGCGGTAGTTTGAGAAAACAGAGAAGCCTGAAAATTAACTTGGTATGCTTATAACATATATAAAATCATAAAGTTCTAGAAAAAATACCATAAAAAATTATAATTTAAGTTCATTATTATCCATACAAAGGCATAGACATACATATTTGATTATGGCTACCAATTTTAGCCAAATCATTCCTAAAAAATCTTATCAAAGGAGGGTTTCTTGCTAGATGAGAAACAACTATTGTCTCACCAACATTCAAAAGGAAAATGGTAGTAAAAGTTCAAAGTATTACAATAGTCATCTTAAGATGTCTAACTTAAAGTTATTTTAAAAAACACTTTTAGAACAAAATAAAAAATCAAGGAGGGAGGGGTGACCTATGTAATATTGATATGTAAATTATTATTTACTTCAACAAAACTATGTAGTCCTTACTCTTCACTTCATGTTTAAAAATTTAACCCTGATATCAGTTATCTAGTGTTAATATTAAGCAGCTTAATAGTAATGTAACCATAATTTGAAAATAGTCACATTTGTACCCTTCAACCTTCAAAATATTTATATACATATTACCTAAAATTTTGGAGTATATATTGACAAAAAGGGATGTTAAGTATGATTTTATAAAATCTCCTTATTTGACAAAGTATTTAATTAAATAAATACCATTTGCATTCATATCATGTAAATGCTATGAGGCAGATAGGGAGGAAAACAAAACATAAGAAAGCTATATACATGGAGTTTACTAACTTGTCCAAGTTCATCTATTTTACAAGAATCAGTACTTCAATCAGAATTCTTTATTCATTCATTATCCATGCTGTCATCTAAAAGTTTGTATACTTTTACATCATTACAGTGTGTATATGTAACAAGGAATCCCACTATCATATATAATTTTAATGCATTAATTTTTTTTCATACTTCAAAAAATTCATAGGTTGAAACCTAACCCCTGATGCAATTTTAAGAGGAGTTACATTTAGGACAGCAGAGCCCTCATGAATAGGTTTCGTGCTCTCTAAAAGAGAATTGAGGGAACCTGTTTATTCCTGTAACTACGTGAGAATGCAACAAGAAGGTACCACCTATAAAAGGGAAAAAGAGCCTTTGCCTGACACCAGATCTGATGGCACCTTGAACTTGGACTTACAAGCCTCCAGAAATGTGAGAAATAAATTTCTGTTGTTTATAAATCCCTAGTTCAAAGAATTTTGATATAACAGCTCCAATATACTAACACAAACCTATAAACCACATAGTTACTAATATTTTTATTCCACAGATAAGGAAACAGAGGACCACAAAATTTTTATTAGATGAAAATCTGTACCTAATAAGATTAATAGTCTGAATTTATCTCATGTTGTCAGACACCTACTCCATTATTCCTTCCAATATACCAGACTAGCAAGCAATATTCTATTACTAGGCATACTCAATTAAAAGCTACATCTCATATCATAAAAAATAAGACAAAAGGCAACATTATTAATAATATAATCAAACCGAAAGGGGTATACTGAATAACTTTGTCAAATAAATTTGAAACTTATAAGAAATAGAAGAACTTAAAAATCATAAAATAGTAAAGCTCAAATAACAAAAACATTGGAACTATCATCTATCAGTTTAAAATTTTCACTAGGTGAGGGGAATTAAAGAACATGCTCCTGATCATGCAATGAATCAAAGAAGAATTTAAAAAGGAAATATTTAAATATCTTGAGGTAATTAATATGGATACATAATATTCCTAGACATATGGGATATAGCAGAAATAGTTATGAGAGGAAAGTTTATAGAAAAGAAGATCTCAAAACCAACTCAACAAACTCAAAAAAGAGGAACAAACCTAGTCAAAGTTAGTAGATGAAAGGAAATAATAAAGATCAGAGTATAAATAAATGAAACAGAGCCTGAACAAATAAGGAAAAGATCAATGAAACTAAGAGTTTGTTTTCTAGAAAGATAAATAAAACTGACAAAACTTTAACTTTACTAAAAAAGAGAGAAAGGACTCAAATAAAGTCAGACATGAAAGAGAAGACATTACAACTGACAACACAGAAATACAAAAGATCATAAGAGACTACTAAGAAAAATTAAACAACAAATTGGATACCTAGAAGAAATAAATTTCTAAATACATAAAATCTATCAAAATGAATTATGAATAAATAAAAACACCTCAACATAATAATAACAGGTAAGGAGACTGAATTTGGTAAAAATGGCTTACATTAAAGCAAAATCCAGGAACTGATAGCTTCACAACTGAATTTTCCCTGTATTAAAAAAAAAAAAACTAATAATAATCCTTTACATACTTTTCCCAAAAAACTGAATAAAAGGGAATATTTCCAAATCATTACCCAAGGCTAGTATTCCTGATATCAAAGTCAGGCCAGGAACAATAAAAGAAAAGAAAAATATAGACTAATCTTCCTGATGAACAAAGATATAAAAATCTTCAATACAATACTAGTAAACCAAATTCTGTAGCACATTACAAAGAACATCAGATTTCAAGGATGATTCAAAATATACAAACTTATAAATGTGATTATAACAATGAAGGACAAAAAGCACATAATTATCTCAATATGAACAGGAATGTTATTTTATAAAATTCAACACCATTTCATGACAAAATCTCTCAATAAATCAGGTAGAGAAGAAATATGTCTAAACACAGTAAAGGTCACACAGGACAAATCCACAGCAAAAATCACACTTAGTGAAAAAAAATATTGAAAGCTTTGCCTTTTAAGATCAGGAACAAGACAAGGTAACCAACTACCACCACTTCCATTCAACATAGTATATAAGTCCTAGACAGAGCAATTAGGAAAGAAAAAAAAAATGAAAGGCATCCAAATTTAAAAGGAAGTATAACTGTCTCTGTTTATAGACAACATGATCTTATAATAGAAAACACAACAGATTCCACCCAGAACTGTGAAAACTAATAAACAATTCAGAAAAGTTGTAGAATACAAAATCAACATATAAAAATCAATGTCATCCCCACACACTACCAATGAACCATCAAAAATAGAGATAAAGAAAACAATCCCATTTATAGTATCTACAAATATAAAAATAAAATAGAAGCAAACTTAACCAAAGAGGTGAAAAGCTGTACACTAAAACTATAAAACAATGATAAAGTAAAGAAAATACAAATAAAAAATATAAAACAATTATAAAGTAAATACAAATAATCAGAAAGCTATATAAAAAGAAAAAGAAAGTCCATGTTCATGGATTAGAAAATTAATCTGTCAAATGTTTTCTATTATTCAAAGCCTTCTATAGAGTCAATGAAATTGCTATCAAAATTCCAATTGCATTTTCACACAAATAGAAAAAAATTCCTAAAATTCATATAGAAACACACACAAATAACTGAAATAATTTTGAGGAGGGTGAAAAAAAGTTGGAGACATCACCCTCCTTCACCTCAAAGTATATTGCAAGGCAAGTAATCAACACACCATGGCACTGTTATAAAAATAAACACATACATCAGTGAAAGGGAATAGAAAACCCAGAATAAATCCACATATTTATGATCAATTGACTTCCAACAAAGATGCCAAAAAGACACAATAAGGAAAGAAAAATCTTTTCAATAATCAATAATTTTTATTGGAAAGACTGGGACAACACATGTGAAAGAGTAAAATTAGACACTTATTTCACAACATATGCAAAACAAAGTATATTAAAGATTTAAACATAATACCTGAAATTGTAAAACAACTTGAAGAAAACAGGAAAATTTCTAATCTCTGTGACATGGATCTGAGCCATGATTTTTCAGGATATGACTCCAAAAGCATAGGCTACAAAAGCAGAAATAAAGTAATTACATTAATTTAGAAATCCAAGGAAACAATTAACAGAATAAAGAGATAACCTACAGAATGAAGGGAAATATTTACAACCAAACATCTGATAAAGAAGTTAATATCCAAAATACATAAGAAGCTCAATAGCAAGAAAACCATATTTTAAAAAATGGGAAAGAGATGTGAATAGATATTTTGCCAAAGAGGACCTATAAATAACCCACAGGTATATGAAAAAAATGCTCAACATTATTAATCATGGGTGAAAGGCAAAGTTAATGACAATACAGTATCAACTCATACTTACTAGAATCGCCTTTTGTCTAAAAGACAATGACAATAACAGGGAAACACACACTTTTGGTGATAATGTAAATTACTGCAACCATTAGGAAAAACAGTACAGAGGTTCCTTAAAAAATAAAAAATACAACTACCATATGATCCAGTAATCTCACTACTGGGTATATAGTAAAAGGAAAAATAAATCAATAACTTGAGAAATTTGCACTTCTGAGTTCATGACAGAATTATACCTAATAGTTAAGATATGAAATCAACCTGAGTCCTGAAGGAATACACAAAAATATGAATAGATAAAGAAAAGGTCACACACACACACACACACACACACACACCCCATGGGACACTATTCAGACATTAAAAAGAAGGAAATTTGGGCTGGGGATGTGGCTCAAGCTGAAGCGCGCTCGCCTGGCATGCGTTCGGCCCGGGTTCGATCCTCAGCACCACCTACAAAGAAAGATGTTGTGTCCACCGAAAACTAAAAAATAAATATTAAAAAATTCTCTATCTCTCTCTCTTTAATAAATAAATAAATAAGGAAATAAATAAATAAAAGAAGGAAATTCTGTCATTTCCAACAACATGGATATATGGGGAGGGCATGTTAGCATGTTAAATGAAACTACCCAGACACAGAAAAATACTGCATAATCTTTTTATGATAAATCTTAAAAAATTAAACTCAAAAAAACCCCAGAGAGCAGAATGGTAGATAACAAAGAGAAGATGGGGACTTATGGGAGAGGGAATAAAGGAATGTTGATAAGAGGATACAACATTTCAGTTAGACAGGAAGAATAAATTCAGTAAATCCAGTGCACAAATAGCATCTATAGTTAGTAACAATGCACTGTATTCTTAAAAATCACTTAGATTATATTTTAAGCATTCTGACTACAAAATATGAGGCAATGCAAGTTAGTTAAATGGATTAGTCATCCCACAATGTATATATTTCACAATGTTACATCATTTTCTACTGGATGAACATATATAATTTTTGTTAATTTAAAAATAATAAAAAAGCTTTTCAACTAAAAGACAATTTAGAAACTGAGACAAAGAAAAAAGAAATGTAATTTTTAATTAAGAACTTTTCACAGAAGACCACTATTACACACTCTTGAATCAACCAATGAAATAGCAAAATTATTGAAATAACAGTTTTCAAGACATCTGAAATTGGGCTGAAGGACAATGGTTGCTGGGAGAGGCAAAACAAGTGGGTTGAGCCCTACTCTGGCCACTACTTACCTCCTTTAGATAGTTTCCAGGCATCCTCATAGACAGAGGAAACCAAGGCAGAGAGCTCCACACACTCCGTGAGTTGAAGGGACAACTGAAAGCCTGCTAACCAAGGCAGCTAGAGTTTGCAGGAGAGCAGAGGACAACAGAGAACTGCTGAGAAGGCTGAGTCTAATCAGGACAAGAAGTTGAGGAAACTACCTGAGGCCAAGGAAAGAAAGCGGAAAGAATTAAAGAGAGCAATGTCCGATACTTACTCAGGACCATGAATATTGACTCTTTCCTTCAACAAAAACAGAAAAATCAGTCATGATTCACAGGCAGTCAGTGAATAAGTGAAATACACAAAAGTGTCTCATCTGAATGGTGAAGAATAATTTACCCTGAACTGTGCATGGTTCTAGTCCCATCTAACAGATCTTAAAAATAATAGCCAAAAGATCTAAACTGTTTCCAAGTAATTTAATTGCATTCCAAGCAACAGCTGAAGAATATTTAGAGAAACAGAAAAGTATCCACTACTGAGGAAGGTAAAATTCACAACATTCTGACATCCAATCAATGATTACCAGGTATGCAAACAGGCAGAATAATATTACCCATAACCAAGAGCAGAACAATCAATTAAAGGCTAATAATGCAAACCAGAACTGACAGATGTTAGAATTAACAGATGATATTAAAGTGATAATGATAACTGTATTACTTATGTTCTAAAAGTTGAGATATAGAAGATACTAAAAAATCAAATTGACCTTCCAGATGAACACCATAATTCTAAGGAATAAAAAATTAAATAGCTATAATTGTGCACGGATTTAAAAGCAAAGCAATAAGAAATATAAAAATGAGACAAAGAGATAAGCATTTTTTTAAAAATGAACAGAAGATCAAAGGGCTCTACTACAATTTCAAATAACATTATTATATAAAGTGAAAAGAAGAGTCCCAGACTGGAAGAAAACAATATAAATTTTATATATATTCTGATATTACATATATATGATATGTATGTTAAATGAAAGAAGCCAGGCAAAAAATATATATATGCACTTAGTATTTCCAATTACATGTAATTCTAGAATATGCAAACTAACACATAGTGACAGACTATTGCCTGGGATCAGGGAAATATGATGAGGAAAAGGAAAGGATTTCAAGGTGAAGGATATGTTAATTCTCTGGATTATAGTAATAGTTTGACAAAAATGTACATATTTGCAAAACACCAAATTATTTTGCAATTTCTGTAATAGATATCAATTGTACCTCAATTAAGCTTTTAAAACTTTCCACGAAGAGTATTCTCCAAGCCCACATGGCTTCGATTCTACCAAACATTTAAGAGAAAAATAATTTAGATATGAGGTGAGATATGTGTGCAATGCAAGAATTTTCAGAGATAAAATGATTAGATTATGATCATCATAACATGATCATTGGATTAATCCAATGATTATATATGTATGTGTATATATATATATATATATATATATATATATATATATATATATTTGATACCAAACTTGGCAGGAACACTACATAAAATAAAATCATAACTCAATATGTTTTATTAACATTGAGAAAAAAACCCTAGAAATGATATTAAAAAGTAAAATCCAGCAATATTAAAATATATGTTATTGAAAAGAAAGAGTATACAGTTGAATTAACACACGAAAATCTGTCAATGTAATTTACCATTTTGTCAGAATCAAAAGGTTGTCATTTTAATATATATATAAACTGTGTGATAAAATATAAAACCTCTTCATGATTAAAAAAACTCAGTATAATGGAAATAGAGGGGAATTATATAAATAGGATAAAATTTAGTCAAATATACAGTCAACATATTACTGTTAAAATATTGAAAATTTTTCTCTTTGGTTAGAAAACATTATCTATTATCCTTCTATTCAACATCATACTCTCAGTAATGTAAGAAAAATATGTAAAAATTTTAAAAATAGAAATCATACTAATAATATTCATGATGAAATGACTCTGTATATAGAAAACCTAAAAGAATCTGTAAAGTATAAGGATTAATAAATAAGTTAATATTAGTCACAGAGAATTAATATCTGTGTGTATCAAGTAAACATGCAAAATTGTATTTTTATACACTGGCAAGAAACAATTGGCCAATGTAATTTTCAAATGAATGCCATTTTAAAATGAAGGACATCAACAATATATCCAAAAAGTAGGACTAAGTCTTCTAAAATCTGTATAAAGTCTCTACAATGAAAACAATAAAGCATTATTGAGAGAAGTTGAAAAAGCCTTGGAAAAAAGCAGAGATATGCCATATTCATGGATAAAAAGGGTAGATGTTAAAACATCAATTCTCTTCAAACAGATCTACAGAGTCAGAGCAATACTAATCAAAACTGATCTACATTGAATCTGTATAGGTAGTATGACCATTTTGACAATATCAATTTTGCCTATCCAAGGGCATGGAAGATCTTTTCATCTTCTAGGTTCTTCTTTAATTTCTTTCTTTAGTGTTCTGTAGTTTTCATTGTAGAGTTGTTTCATCTCTTTTGTTAACTTGATTTCCAAGTTTTTGTTTGTTTGTTTGTTTGTTTGTTTGTTTTTAGGCTATGTGAATGGGATAGTTTACCTAATTTCTTTTTCAGAGGATTCATCACTGATGTATAGACATGCATTTGATTTATGGGTATTGATTTTACACCCTGCTACTTTGCTGAATTCATTTATTAATTCTAGAAGTTTTCTCATGGAGTTTTTTGGATCCTCTAACTATAGAATCGTGGCAAGAAGAGTGAAACAGGAGGAATCACAATACCAGACCTTAAACTAAACTACAAAGCTGTAGTAACAAAAATGGCACGGAATTGGTACCAAAATAGACTGGTAGACCAATGGTCCAGAACAGAAGACAAAGAGACAAACCCATGTAAATACTGTTATCTCATATTAGTCAAAGGAGCCTAAAACATATATTGGAGAAAAGATATCCTCTTCAACAAATGGTGCTGGGACAATGAAAACCCACATGCAGCAAAATGAAACTAAACCCCTATCTCCAACCATGCACAAAACTCAACTCAAAGTGGTTCAGGAACCTAGGAATTTTACTAGAGATCCTTCACCTAATGGAGGGAATAGTAGGCACAAATCTTCAGCACATCAGATTAGGCCCCAACTTCCTTAACAAGACTCCTAAAGCACAAGAAATAAAATCAAGAATCAATAAATGGGATGGATACAAGCTAAAAAGCTTCGTTTAAGCAAAAGAAATAACCAATGAGGTAAAGAGAGAGCCTACATTTGGGGAGAAAGTTTTTGACACATGCACATCAGATAAAGCACTAATCCCCAGGATTTATAAAGAACTCAAAAAACTTAACACCCAAAAAGCAAACAACCCAATCAATAAATGGACTAAGGAGCTGAACAGACACTTCCCAGAAAAAGATATACAATTGAACCACAAATCTTTAAAAAAATGTTCAACATCTCTAGTAGTTAGAGAAATGCAGTTCAAAATTACTCTAAGATTTCATCTCATGCCAATCAGAATGGCAGTCATCAAGAATACAAACAACAATAAGTATTGGTGAGGGTATGGGGGAAAAGGCACACTCATATATTACTGGTGGGACTGCAAATTGTTGCAACCACTCTGGAAAGCAGTATGGAGATTCCTTAGAAAACTTGGAATGGAACCACCACTTGACCCAGCTATCCTAAAAGGACTTGAAAACAGCATACTATAGTAGCACAACACATCAATGTTTACAGAAGCTCAATTCACAATAGCTAAACTGTGGAACCAACCTAGATGCTCTTCAGTAGATGAATGGATAGAGAAACTGTGGTATATATACACAATGGAATATTACTCAGCATTTAAACAGAATAAAATTATGGCACTTGCAGATAAATGGATGGAGTTGGAGAATATCATGCTAAGCAAAGTAAGCCATTCCCAAAAGAACAAAGGCGAAATGTTCTCTGTGATAAATGGATGCTGATCCATAATGGGGAGTGGAAGTGTTGGGGAAAATGGAGGAACTTTGGGCAAAGGGGAGGGAGGAAATGGGAGGGGGAAGAAAGATGGTGGAATGAGATGGACATTATTACCGTAGGTACATGTATGACTGCACCTATGGTGTGATATCATATCGTGTACAACCAAAGAAATGAAAAATTGTGCAGAAATTGTGAATAGCGAAAAAAATGCATTCTGCTATCATATATACCTAATTAAAATAAATAAATAAATTTTAAAAAAATTCTTTAAAAAACTGATCTACAGAGTCAATGCATTCCTAATCAAAATACCAGCATATTTGTTCCAGAGAAATGAGAAGTTGATTCTAAAATGTATATGTAAATTAAAAGAACTTAATAGCTAAAACATTTTTGAACAGAACCTGAGATATCCATGATAGTGAATTCCAAGATTTATTTTAAGGAATGGATTTGAAATAATATGGTACTGGCAAAAGAATGAACAAATACACCAATTGCACAGATAGGAGTCCAGTAACAGATTCATTAACAACTAGTTACCTGATTATTCAAAGGCACCTCACCCTTTCAATACAGGAGGAATGGTCTTCCAATAAATGGTGTTGGACAGGATATAAAGACGGGAAAGGAAAAAATCCATAACTACTTCCTATCGTATACAAAATTAATTTGATATGGATCATAGACCTAAATGTCAAATAATAAATCTTCTAGAGAAAAACAGGATAATATCTTCATGACCTTGGGTTAGGCAAAACTCTTTTAAACAACACCAAGACACTAATCATAAAAAACGAATCATTGAGAAATTGAGTTTCATTAAAGTTAAGATATTCCAGCCATCCAAAACATAATTAACATAATAACATAGCATAATCAACATAAAAACATAATTAAGAGTGAGAGGGAGAGAACGGATAAAAGGGCTTACATCCAAAAAACATAAAGAATGCCTATAAATCATTAATAAAGAAATAGACAATGCACTTTTTAAAAGGGCACAATGCTTAAAGTAGTACTCACAAAATAGGGTACATGTTTACTAGTGCTTTCATTTGATGTAAATATAAATGTAATTAAAGTATATAATTAATCATCAAGGAAATTAAGATCCTTCTTGCACATTAACCACAATGGCAAAATTAAAAATGATTTATTATAACAAGTATTGGTAAAAAATATAAAGCAACGAGAATTCTTACATGTTGTACCTTGGAATACAAATTGGTAAAAACTACTTTGGAAAACAGTTGGAATCAATTAAAGCTAATCATATGCTATCGTATGGCCCAGCATTTCCACTCCTATGTACACATACCACAAATATTAATGTATCTGTAAAACAAAAATATTTGTAAAACAAAAACCATGGTTAAGTATGTGCATAATTTCTTTTCTTTATTATAAGGCAATGCTAAAAATAATCAAAACAACAATAGAATAAAAACAAAGTGTGATTAACATATGGGATATTGCATACAAATAATAACTGTTTTAGAAACTGCCATTCTGCAGCAGGCCAGATACAAAAGAGGTGATAATGCATGATTCTGCCTGTAGGAAGTTCACAAATGGCCAAATTAATCCATGGTGATGGACATTGAAATAGTGGTCACTTTTGCAGGGGGCAGAGATGTTATTGACTGGGAAAACATCCAAAGGAATTTTGTGTGGTGCTATAAATGTTTTATACCTTAACGTAGATGACAGTTTCATGATTATATGCAAATGCAAAATGTCATATGTATACTTACAGTTCAAGTCTGTATGAAAATAAATAGAAAAATGAAAACAAATTTTTAACAATATTTTTAAAGTCTTTCATCTCAGTTAAGATAAAAGGCACACTTTTACTTTTTTTTTTAAATAAAAATCTAGTAAATACAAGAAGTCAACTTCTCCAGCAGCCAAATGGATCTGCAAGAGCAATGGGCAAATTCCAAATCCATTTTGTCAGCAAACACTAGATCAGAATAGGTTTTCTCTTCACCTACAGATGAATAAACAGAAGAAAGTGAAAAAGAAAAATTTTGTAAACACTGCACTAGAAAAAGGAGTATCACCCAAGAGTTTCAGAGGGAGGACTTATCATTCATTGATGTGTTACAGGAACATTGGGCCAGCATGTAAAGGAATGTAATTTTCATAAGAGAAAGCTATAAAAATAGAATAAGTTAAAGGATTTAAACAATGGCGTAAGATGAAATGATAAGTTTGCACTCAATTCAAAAATATAAATTAGGTAAGTATAGGAATTGCTCATACAAAAATTGTAGTAATAATAAGGGTTTATTTGATAGAGAGGATAGTTGTAGTTAGAAAAGAATAGATAATGAGGAAAGTGTGAGAAGATCCTTGAAACCAAAGTTTAAAAAACAACTGAGAGCTATATAAGGTTAAGAGGAAAGACAGAACATGATTAGATAATAATAATAAAGTTAACTCACTCAGCAACCATTAAGTAAGCAAGAAAATTTAATATAAAGCAAGGAACATAATATAAAAGTGTACAATAAAATTCTTCCATGAACATATATGTGGGTCAAAAAAATTAAAGTTCAGAGTTATGTTGTTACAAGGTTGGGAGCAGGGTGCCCTGGTCTAGCTGCCAATTGGCACGACTTTCTGTTAATTGTCCCTCTAGTTTAAATAACATTCGGGAAACTCCTAAGATTTGTAGCACGGGGACAATTGTTCCAGGAGTCTCCCAGATGGTGGCTGCACTTTGTTAGCTCTGCCAGGGAGAACGGGCCAGCTGGGGAGGTAGGACTGGAACTCTGTGCTTCCATCAACCCAGATGTGTTACCCACAGCTTCTCTCTTGTCCTACAATCACCGCCACCACTACCCAGCTACAAAAATAAAAGACGGAGGGCCAAGTGGAAAATGCGTGCCAAACAACAGCAGCATTATATCTGAATCAGCATTGTCAGGGAAGATAAAAACACTTTCACTTACCTCCATAGAATTTTGGGACTATGTCAATACTGGTTCTGTAAAAATATCTTAGAAATAGATAACAGGGACATTCTGAATTTTGTTTTTGTTTGTCTCTTTTTTTTGTTTGTTTGTTTGTTTGTTTATTTGGGGTCTTGTTTTGGTGCCAGGGATTGAACCTAGGAGCCCTTAACCAATGAGCCACATCCTCATCCCCTTTTATTTTTCATAGAGAGACAGGGTCTCCCTAAGTTACTTAGGGCCTTGCTAACTAGCTGAGGCTGGCTTTGAACTTGTGATCCTCCTGCCTCAGCTTCCCAAGCCATTCTGACTACAGGCATGAGCCCACTGAGCCCTACCCACAGATGTTCTGAAGAAAAGCAAATCAATTAGAAAACAAGACAGCAAAAGAGTGGGAAAGGGAGAGAAGAATGATAAATGTGTATAAAGAGACTTAAGGGGGAAACGGGGTGGTTGTAAAGGTAATTGATCCAAAAGATATAAAAAAAGAAAAAGAAATTAAAAGAGAAAGAAAACAAGGAAGGAAGAGCAAGAGAATAAGGGGGAAGAAAACAAGAGGAAAGAGGAAGGGAGGCAGGGAGGGAGAAGGATGCTCACAGCATTATTCTGTATTCTAAAGAAATTTGTCTGGCATAGAAAAAGTAGGCACCTTAATCTCATCTTAGAGTGCTTACCCAAGGTTTCCCAACAGTCTTCTCTAAAAATACTGTCCCCATTCTCTGAGATACTTCCAGGGAAAGTGGGAAAGTCCTAGAAGTGGTTTTGTCTCACAGGACAGAACAAAACAATGGCTCCTTCAGTAAGGAGAAAGTCATCGGATTCCATTGTGTCTTTTTTCTGGATCCATAAAATATGTCCTCAACGGGGTCAAATAAAAATCCACTGAGTATTATATGAAGATTTATATTCATAATAAAAGGGGAAAAAACAGAGGTGAATTTAGAGAGACTTAAACACTATTAGAAGTAAAGGAAATGTTCAAGATTAACAGGGTTCACAACAAGTGAACCAAGAGTAGAAATATAAACAAACTGATTCTAAAGGCAACTGAAAATACACTTGGTTACATGAAAGATAATTATGGAAGAGGATGATAAATTTCCAATTGTTTACACCCTAAAATTTATTAAAAAATTATTGAACTAGAACACTTGGATAAGGGAAAGTTGAGGGAAGAGAAACAAAAATATTATCAGAAATAAAACAAAACCAGAAATTAGATTTTAGTGCCTAAGCAATATATATATTGCTAAATATTTTTAGCATTATTTGGAATTCACAAAGAGACTAGCTGCAGCAAAAAGGGAGGAGGGCAGCTATCTGTGAACACCTTCTGTTTGTTTTGTGTTTTTCTTAAGAAAACCATCCATGTTTCTTAACAGAAGTTAATAGCATTACCTTATCTGTTCCTACTGATGAATGTTTTATGGCCAAAGGCAAGTATAGAAATGTTCTAAAGAAAAAAAACAGTTCACCCTATTAAGTAAACCATTGATATATCGGAGACAAAGCAAGCTATGACATTGAAAATTAACAATTTAAGGATATAATCATAATAATAATTGCTACTTTCCAAGATAATTATTCAAAGCATCCACAAGAAACACCTCAGGCACTGAATGTTCCTCAGGGCAGCTGGTCATCTTAATCCAAATTCTGTCATTACAAAATCCCTTAAAATTGGAGATTAATAAGAAAATAGTGCTGTCAAACTGACAGCAAAAGACATCCATTTAGTTCTATTTTTTAAAGTAATATGTTGTTGCAGAAACAAATGGAATTCTCATGGTACTCATTTTTTTTTCTATTGTAACTGTAAAAAATATAAAAAACTTCAAACAATAAAAAAGTCTGACTTGGGTCTCATTGGGCTAAAATTGAGATTTTCGCAAGGGTATGCACTTTCTGGAGACTCTAAGGGATATGTGGTCTCCTTTCCTTTTCCAGATTCCAAGGATGCCTGCCTCCCTTGGCTCATGGCCTCCTTCCATTTTCTAAGACAGCAGTGGTCAAGTCTTTAATTCTTAATCCAAATTCTGTCATTACAAAATCCCTTCAAATTGGAGATTAATAAGAACATAACATCACATGGATACTGACTTCTGCCTCCCTTTTCTACTTTTGAGGACCTTTGTGATCAAACTGGGCCCCACACAAATACTCCAAGATAATCTCCTATCTTAAGGTCAATCAGTGAGCCACCTAAACTTCATTGGCAAAGTTAATTCGCCTTTGCCCTCTAATGTGACATATTTATACGTTCTGGGAATTAGAATGGAAACATATATGGGGCCCCTTATTCTACCTACCACACCCAGGTACACATTCATGAAAAATTTCTTTACCTTTTCCATTCAAGATATTAATAGTTTTCTGATCTTGAGGTTTATAAAAACATGAAGATTTTAACCTATTCTGTATACTTACAGAGATAGCAATTTTATAGTGCTAGTTGTTCTAAAGTGTTTTATGGTTAATATATGTGTACATATATGCACATATATATTTAAATCTACAACTTCCATTTGCATTTGACTTTATGCTTTTGTACAGCCTTACTTCATTTATTTTGAGAAATACAGTACATCCCTGTGTCATAATGAAAGTTGTTATATACCAACTTGTGTTCATGTGTGAAATTTTTCCTAAGTAACTAAAAGCAGAATTACTTGGATGCAATTGCTCTCCAAGGTGTTTTTGCCAATTTATGTTTCCATGAGCAATACACTAAGATTTCTCTGTTCTCCAAATTCTTATAGAGCTTTAAATATTTTTCATATTCTTATGAGGCTGAATCGTGCCTCCCCACTGCAATTCATATTTTGAAGTCAAAACTCCCAGTGCTTAGAATGTGATTGTATTTGGAGATAGGAGTCTTTAAAGAAATTATGAAGTCAAACTAAAGCCTTTAGGGTAGACCCTAATTCAATGACAGTTGTCTTTCTAGTGCTTCTTTTTTAGTTTTAATTTTTTCTTTCCAGAATTCTGGGTGTTTTTCAGTACCACCTCCCAGTACATAAATTTCTTATTGTATCATTGTCATTTCTTGAGTTTTTTCCATTGTATTTTTTTGATTAATAGTTTAGTGATTTTTTAAATTTATAATTCATTATTTTTCATATATACATATTCTTGTTTAATTGCCACCAGTTTTATAATTTTTTACTCTTTGTAATTGTTTATCTCATTGTATGGCTTAGGTTTATTTGCTTTTTGTTTGACTGTTCCATAAAATTAAGTTCATGTGGAACAAATTTACATTTCTCTTCTGTTATTGGTGTTTAATATTTTCATAAAGTTTAAATTTGGGGGGAGAAGTTTTAATGCATTCTTTTTAGTCTATTTATTTATTGTTTGTCCTCCATGTTCACCCCTTTCTCTCCAGGAATTTTTCTTCAGAGTCCCTAATTTCATGACAGGAACTAGGTCTCAAAATGAAATTAACAGCTTCTGTCTCTTGTTGAGACTGAAAATATCACAGACTCAAACACTAGTTGAATTTCTTGTAGATCCTCATCCTAAAGTGATAACTATAAAAATCTTCCTTATAAAACAATCAGCGTGTTAAACGCTATAGCCACAATCATTGATCTGAGGAGAACTATGCATTGATCTGTCTTAACTTCCTTTACCTGTTAGAAATTCCTGTCCAAGGCCCTAATTTCAACCAGTACCCCTTAGCTCCTATCTGTCCCTTTGCCTTCCCTACCTCTGGTGTGGAGAACTTGGAGTCACCTTCCCTCTAAAGACACCCACTCCTGGCTGCACCTTCAGTACTCCATCATTGTTATAAATTATTTTCATGGATAAAGTTTTAGGAAAGAAGGAGTGAATAATAACTTGAATTTATGCATCTATTTTAGTTTTCACAAAATAACTGAAAAAAATTCCTCCATTTTCTCATTATACAAAAATATCCAGGAATTAAATGTACAGTATAAGAGATCCCACTATCCTGTGTGAAATATTGTCAGTAGGACTTTTTTCCTGAAATAAGAATAATTCATTTAAATCAGTGATTTTCAGAATTTTAAGAGTTTTTAAATAACCTAAAGATCATGTTTCAAGTGTGAAATCTAGGTCCTAATTTTCAAAGTTTCTGATTTTGTAAGTCTAGAATTACACCATGGGGGGGTGGAACAATTTTAGTGCACTGTAGATGAGAACCTAGAAGGATGATTTTAAAATAACATAAAGTTTAACCTCGTCTCTAGTGACTGGTTTTTAAAAACCAACCTGTTCCAAAGCTGCATGCCTTAGAGCAAAATAAGAGCAAAAGATCTTTTATACTGGAAAAATCTTTTTTTCTTTGTCTCTTAGAGTTTCTATTTCTCTTTTAGTTTGTTTAACTAGCCCCAACCCACCCACTTCCAAAAAAAAAAAATGGTTTAAGAATAAGTTGCATCTAACAAAACTGACAAGAACTGAGGTTGTAATTCTCACCTTGATCATAAATGCCCTGTGTGCACTTTTTACATTAAATGAGACACTTCTTTTTTCATAATGACTGCTTCTTGATGTTTAGTGAAGTTAAAAATAGCCCTCTTCCATGGATGGGTAGGTGTCCTCCATATTTTGAATCACTTAATTTTTTATTTTTTAAATTTTTTAATGTATAATAGCAGTGTTAAAGGGAAGGGCTATATTAGGCGCAATGAAATATATTCCAGCTTAAAGGTCATTGATTTAGGTCAGAGCAGAGAGAGAAACAGTAATGAATGCTAAGCTGTGTCAAAAAAGTCAAAGTGACTGACTAATTACTCCATACCCTTCTCCTCCAGCCTCACATTTAGTGAAGCTCTGTAGTTTAGTACCTTAGTACCGCCAAAGCCAATTACCAAAGCCAATTTCATGCATGGACAGCACTGAGTTTTACCCTCTCTCTTCTTCCTCCTCCCTGCTTAAGGCAGAGAAAATGCATTCCTAAACCATTCCAAATTCAAGTATATTAAGGAGCACAAAAACTAGGCTTCATATTTTTAAATATTTTGCTATCACTATGACTCATGTTTCATCAAACCAACCTGAATGTAAGATGTGGCTGCTTATTGTGGGTATCCCACATTGAGGAAAGACAAATTTCATAAAGGACATTAAACATTCTACCCAGGGGAGCAAAAAAAGTTTAACTCAGAAAAAAATAATGCCATAGGAATGGAAATGTCAAAAAGTGTTTAGAATAAAAATAACTTTATAAAAAGGAAATCAGGAGAACTCCTTTAACATATTTATTTTATTACATATAACTATGCAGAATTAATAGGGCAGAAAATAATTATTTCTCTGGTCCCCAATAAAATATATGAGCATCTTTTAATAATACAGGAGACATAAAGAAAATGAAGAGGCTCACACTACAAGAATTTGATAGCTTTATGAATGTTTTAATTTTCTTGATTCCTTTCCAAGATCAAGACAACAACTTGGCAATTTTTAACCAAGAAGATATGTCATTCCTATCTAGAAAGTAGTACTGAAGTTTCCAGCTTTTCTAAACAGAAAGCAAGATAATCATTGGATCAAACTTAGACATGAAAGGGTTTTGCACAGTTTATTAAAACATGACATTATATCAAAGTTTATAGGTTCTTTCCCTGAAAGATTCACATTGATTTTGGATGTGAAAAAAACTGATGTGGCATGATAGATTTAGATGATTGGAATTTAAAACATATGCTTAAAATCTGTGTCAAATAATGACTCCCAGCTACTTTGTAAAACCAAGAACTGGACAGGGCATCTTTTCGATTCTAAATCATATCTTCAGCTCATTCCACCATAAATGTCCTGTCTTCCCTTGTGTCCAATTTAAAAATTTTTGACACTAGGTAAAATGCTGCCTCATATAGCTAGAAGTAATCTCTCCGTCACATGAACACAACAGCAATTTTTCTATATCTTTGTCTCTCCATAGACTCAAAACTTATTAGTCTAGTATTCCAGTTATGTTGGATAAGTGATAGTAACCTCTGCTAGAAGGTAATTTTGTTTAGGGTAGGCTGTTTGTCATATCTTTATAGCACCCAGTATTTTAAGATACTTCCTTCACCCTAGTAGCTACATAATTAATATTTTTGAAAATGTGAATGGAGACAGGAATGAAACCAAAACAGACTCCCCACCAAATAAGATATACATAAGACAAATAAGCATAGGAAAAGACGTTTTATACCACATCATCAGAGAAGTTCAAATTAAAATAATAATGAGATATCACTATCCATGTATTAAAATGGTCAAAATCCAGAACCTTGATGAGTGTTTAAATATAGGCAAGGCTGTGGAGCATCAGGAATTTTTATTCACTGCTTGTGAGAGTGCAAATGGTACAGTCACTTTGGACAGAATTGGAATTTTCTTACAAACTAAATATGCTCTTACCCAACAATCCAGCAGTTGTGTTCTTGGTAGTTACCTACAGGAGATGAAAGCTTTTGTCCACACGAAGTCCTGCACAAGAATATTCATAGTAGGCTTATTCATAACTGCTAAAACTTGGAAGCAATCAATACGTCCCTTAGTCATTGAAATGAATAAATTGGACCATAGAATACTATCAACACTAAAAGAAATGATATCTCAAGCTATGAGAAGACATGGAGGAAAGAAATGTGTATTGCTAAGTGAAATAAACCAATCTATGAATGCTACATGCTGTATGAATCCAAACCGTATAACATTATGGAAAAGACCAAATTATGGAGACAGCAAAAGGATCAGTGATTGCCAGAGATTTGGTGGGAGAGAGAGATGACTAGGCAGAGCACAGAATATTTTTAGGGCAGTGAAATAATTTTGTATACTACCATGGTGGACACATTTTTGAAATTTCATAGAATATGCAACACCAAGAATACATAAACCTTACTATAAACTATAGACTTTGGTACTGATATGTCAATGCAGATTCATTAATTGTAACAAATGTACCACTATGATGAAAGATATTGATAGTGGATGTTTGTGGGGACTGGGGTATTGAGAACTCTCTGTACTTTCCATTCAATTTTTCTGTGAATCTAAAAATTAATCTAAAAAAACGTATTAATTAAAAATAAATAAAAGCAGGGCTGGGGCTGAGGTTCAGTGGTAGAGTGCTCGCCTAACATGCATGAGGCACTGGGTTTAATCCTCAGCACCACATAAAAATTAAAAATAAAGATAATGTGTACCTAAAACTAAAAAATAAATATTAAAAATAAATAAAGAAAACAATGTGAAGACCTAAATAAATGAAGTTATGTATCATGTACCTGAATAGAAAGATGCAATATTTTAAAAATATCAATTCTTTCAAACTGATTGATACCCTTGATATAATCCTAATCAAGGCACCAGACATATTTTTTTTATGAAACTCACTAGCTAACTCTAAAATCTATGCAAACAGAAAGGGTCAAAATTATAACTAAAAAGAACAAATAATTTTGTTTTAATTTTGAAAAAAGAAAGCATCAAAATTGCCAGACGAATCATAAAAAAGAACAGCATTGGGTGACTTACACTACTAGAGTCGCTATAAAAGCATAGTAATTAAGATAATTTGATATCAGTGACAGGATAGACAACTAGAAGAAAATGGAACAGAATAGAGAATCCAGGTGAAAACAGATATTGCATTTGATTAGCAACAAAGATGACACAGAAGTATAGCAGGGGAAAGAAAATCTTGGGGCCTGGGTTGTGGCCTCAGTGGTGGAGCGCTCGCCTAGCACATGCCAGGTGCTGGGTTCGATCCTCAGCACCACATAAAAAATAAAATCAAGGCATTGTGTCCAAGTAAAACTAAAAACCAATTTTTTTTAAAAGTCTTTTAAATAAATGGTGCTGGTTCAGTTGTGTACCACATAAGGATCAAAAATGAAATTTGGCATCTTCTTCACCCTAAACATAGAAACCTATCCCAAGTCAACCACTGATCTACATGTGACCCAGGAGGAAATATCTCATGGAAGAATACTTTTATGACATTGAACAAGAAAAGATTGTTTTTAATTGGATTAAAAGGTCAAATCATGAGGAAAAGATAAGGAAATTAGACTATATTAAATTAGTTATTGCTGTTGAACAAAAAATGCCATTGAGTAAGAATGCAACAGACAGATGAGAGGAAATGTTTAGTGTACTGTAAAACTCTCATATAGAACTCTCTTATAAGAAAATACTAGACTAACCAGGTTTTTAAATAATTGAAATATTTCACCCTAGAAAATAACATATTTAAATGACTGAAAATAATATGAAAAGTTGTTAACTTCAGTAATTATTAAGACAATACAAATTAAAACCACAATATTGTGACACCATAGAACCTCCAAATTCATTAATAATCTTTAAATTGAAAAATACCACTCTTTGCAAGGATATGAAAAACTGGAACCCTCACACACTGTTGAGGATATGTAAATATCACTTTGGAAGACTAGAATTATATAATAAAGCTGAAAGTTTATAATGCAGCTCCATATGATAAAATTTATATATAAGGATATACATAAGGGATATGTATAAAAATATTGATGCTTATAATAATCCCAAGCTATGAGAAACCAAAATATTATCAGTAGATAAATTATGAATTCATATAATAGAATATCTTTAACAGCTATGAAAATTAAGTTCTGCAATATATGCCATTAAAAAAAGTCCCACAAACAATGTTGAACAAAGGAAACAAGGCAAAAAGGAATGTATAAATTTATAAGAAGCTGGGAATCAAGCAAAACTACTCTATATTTTGTAACTCAGAAATGTAGTTAATTTTGAAGTAGAAGCTGGAAGTAGTAGTAAGAGGGGTCACCACCAACTTTCTCCTTGTTGACCTGATTGTGTTCATTTGTGACCAAAAACTTAATTTTTGCATATTTGCACATATATGTTATCCTTCAATTAAAATTGTAAAATAAAATTCCCATTTTAAAATCTACTAAACTGTTCTAATTAACCAACTTTTTAAAATAAGATAATTTGGGCATGAACTTGTTAAAGTGAGTTCATTTGGGTAGAAGTGGTCAATATATTCTTTTTAAAATGCATATAAAGTTTCTGTTTAATAATCACTTTCTTTGCTAATAATCATTGTTTGTTTGTTTGTTTTTTACTCACCATCAGATTAGCAAAGAGTGATCAACATGAAGCTTACCAATTCATAATTTCTATGGTCCACTCTTCTTGCCACTTTGTAAATTATGTGTTTTTTTCTGATGACTTTTTCAGTGCTTATGATTTAAAAGATTAGTGATAATTCAAAGAACAGATCCAATATGCAGGAGTCTTTCTTTCTTTTTTTAATACAGGAGTAAAGACTAATGGAAGGTAAAAGTAATAACTACAACTACAGAGAGACTTTCTGACTAAAAATAAATAAAAATCAGAGTCTACAGGTTGGCCATTTCTGAGCAACCATATTCTATGAAAAAAAAATTAAAGAAAAAACTAAATACCAACTCATATTTTCTAATTTAAAGGTTACGGGGGAAAGGTTATATAAATATCTAGACAGATAAGAAATAAAATAAAAGATTATCTGTAAGGGACAGAAATCAGAAGGCCTTCCCATTTCTAAACAACATAGAAAGCAAGAAGACAATGGCTAAGAAGTCCAGTCCTGATTCAGTAGAAGAAAGGGAGGGAAGGAAGATGGGAGTGATGGAGGGAGTAAAGAAAGAAAACAAGAAAGAAGGGGTTCAAGCATGAACAATCTACAGATGTAGGACCCAAAGATTCTCTTTCTGTTGGGCTGTTACCATTGCCAAAGAAACAAAAAGACATTATTAGATTACAAAGACTGAAAATGCATTATCCAGATCCCCTACCTAAATGCTATCTGTGACACAATCAAAAGAAAGAGCTCCTGCCTTGTCAATACATACCCAGAAATGGGATTGCTAGATCATTGTCCTTCTATTTTAAATTTTTTGTGTACCTTTCATATTTTTTTCTATAATTTTTGTGCTAATTTACATTATCACCAACAGTGCACAAGAGTTGCTATTTTCTACATCCTTACCATTCTGTCAATAGATACTCTGACACACGTGAAGGTATCTTTGTGTTAGATTTACATTTTCCTGATGACTAATGATGTTGAGAATTTCCTTCATGTATCTGTTGGTCAGTTGTGTCTTCTTGTCAGAAATGTCTATTCAGATCTTTTGCTCATCAGGTTATCAGAGTCTCAGAGAGGTATTTGCACTCTTGCATTTATTGCAGGTGAGGCTGTTTTTACTCAATTGCCAAAGTATGAAATCAACCTGAGTGCCTACCAACGGATAAATTGATAAAAGAAAATGTGGTCTATATATATACCAACACCGTGTACACACACACACACACACACACACACACACATTAATTATTCAGCCTTAAAAGGGAGGACATCAGTTGGGCTTGGTGGCATTACCTGTAATCCCAGTGACTAAGGGGGCTGAGGCAAGAGAATTCCAAGTTCAAGACCAGCCTCAACAATTTAGGGTAACCCTAAGCAACTTAACAAAACCCTGTCTCAAAATGGAAAATTAAAAGGACTGGAGATGTGACTGAGTGATTAAATGCCCCCAGGTTCAATCCTTGGTACAAAAAAAAAAGGAGGAAATCCTAAGAAATCCTATCTGTGAATCTGTTGTAACATATGACACAATCTCACTTAGGTGTAGAATCTAAAAACGTCCATCTCATAGAAGCAGACAGTAGTATAGTGGATGTCAGTGTTCTGAGAGTGGGAAAAAAAAAATGGAGAGATATCAAATGATACAAAGTTTTACTTACAAAAAAATAAATAAATTCTGGAGATCTAATTTACAGCTGGGTGGCTACAGTTAATATCTCTGTATTATATACTTGAAATTTGCTAAGAGAGCCCATCTTAAGAGTTCTCACCACACAAATTTAAAAATATTAACTGTAATATTACGGTTATGTTAGCTACCTTATGTGAACTGATCATTTCAAGAAATTGTTGTAAACCTTTAATATACACAATTTTTGTCAATGACACCTCAATAAAACTGGGGAAAAAATGAAAGAATGGGAAAAAGGAAGGAAGGGAGGGAAGGAAGAGAGAGAGGGAGGGAAAGAAGAAAGAGGGAGGAAAGAAAGAAAACAAGGAAGGAGGGATTCGAGCATGAACAATCTGCAGATGTAGGACCCTAGAGTGAGGGTATTGTTGCTACTTGAACCAGTGGTGATCAAAGAGTGACTGTGGGCCCCGGGGCAGTGGCTTGGTGGTAGAATATTCACCTGGCATGCATGAGGCCCTACATTCAATCCCCAGCACTGTAAAAAGGAAGAGTTACTGAAATTATAGTGAATTCAAGTGAAAATATCAGAAATAATTCTTCAAAGAAAAATAATATAAAATAATTCAAGCATTTTGGAAACTTTTGAAGGTAACAAGGGTGTTTTCAATCATGTGTCTTATTTTAGATGTCATGAGTAGGAACGGGAGTGTAGAGACAAGGGAACTTGATTCTAATCCATCGCTATTACATTCTCACTATGTTAATTGAAGCAAATCACTGATCTTTCTGGGTTTCTGCCTCCCCAGCTATAAAATAACCACCTTTTCTGCCTACCCAGCTATAAAATAACCACCTTATCTGTGGTGATCTGAGGGATCAAATGAAAGAACAGACTGAAAAGCTTAACCATAGTAGATAAGTTAGTAATTAAAAGTCCAAATTCTGTCTCCACACATCATGAATTCTTCCTTTTCAAAAGTAATCCTTTTTAGTCAACTGACTAGAAATCTTTGTCCTGTCCTTACCTCCTCTCCATCCTTGGTCAGGCACTATTCTTCCAAGTCACTCTTCCTTATTTGTCCTGCTTCCTGTCAGAACCAGGTGCTTAGAGGCAACCATGCAGTCACGCTGTGCTGCATAAGTGCCTCTCTATTTCCTTTGGGTGACAGCAGGGCGTTTGCTGGGGAATGTATATTATCTGCTAAAGTAATAATTATTTCCCATCATGTATGTTTTGATTATTCTAAAAAGTCCATCTTTTCTGTCCATATAAAGTTACATCTTTCCTAACAAATTTGTGATTGTGGAAATTCTTCATAATGCATATACTTCACACTGACTTAAAACTAACAAAAACTCAGATTATCTACCTAACACAAAATTTTGTGACTCAGATTATCTCTGTTTTCAGTAAAAGTTTTTCTTCAGCTATAATAATCCAATACTACAGAAAAATGCCACCAATCTTTACACAAATCAGAAGATTCTGACACTCATAGACTTTTATAGTATATAGGAAAACTATAAAACTAAATATTTGGAGTCATTCTTAGGGAATATTTAATTTATAAATGTCTGTCAATAAAATAAACAGTATACCTGATGTTGTACCTAATGTGGTATATCCATTTGATCAAGTTAATTGTAGAAATTTCATCAATATCATAATCTGGCAGCTCATTTCTAACAACAAGTAGAGAAAGCCCTACTTACAGTTGATTATTATGTCAAGAAGAACAAAAAGAAACATGTATCTGATAAGATCAAATTCATCTACAGATGCACGTTAAACTGCTGTGTTCATAAAGTACAAATTATAAATTGGTGATTTTTGTAATTATAGAAAAGCAATTTTTCATTTCCAGAATCCCACCCCAAGCCTCTACTATCATGAATTTTTGAAAAGGATTAGTCTTAAATTAATCTTTCAAAGCATTGCTCATAAGCAGAATAAAGAATCGACCAGCATTCATACATCTCAAAAAGTCACACAATGACTCATACCTCTGCTCTCTGAATCCTTTCCTTTCTGACCTCCTCACACACAATAAAGGAGAATTCCACAAGCCTTGAATATTCACTGGCAGAAGCATATTCAGTTAATTTGAGCAAAGAGTAAGCCTTCTAATTTTTTTTTTTTAGAAAATAGAATCCATGGTTACATACTCTGACACTAAATGACCTAATGTATTCTGTTGAAAAAAAATACAACTGAACCAATGATCCACATGGCTTTAAACACAAAATAAATACTCAAACATTTACTGTTTTCATATATTTATTAGTAGTACCTGTTCTTTTTAGTAGTTAGATTTCAAAAAACATGTTTTTCAGACATTGTTAAGAGCATTGTTTCTTCCATCTGAGCAACTTGCATCCAAAATCACAGCCAGAGAGTACTCTCAGGCCTTTTGACAATATTGAGATGGCTCGTGGGAAAATACAACCCCTTCTTCAAGTGTAATGGCTAATCTAAATTGTCAACTTGATTGGATTAAGCAATGCCTAAGATTAATAAGCTTCTTAGTGTGACAATGAGGGTGTTTCTAGGAATGATTGGGATAGCAAACTGGAGACCCACCCGAAGTGTGGGCAGCACTGTGCAATAGGTTGGAAGTTTGGGTGAAGTAAAAACTGGAAGAAAGAGAAAGCAGTAACAAATGCAAGCTTGATTCCTCCTGAAGGTTTGTTTTTTTTTTTTTAATTTGTGAGTGTACCTTTTCCCCCACACCCTTGTCAACATTTATTATTATTTGTATTCTTTTTTAAAAAAAATGTATTGGGTATTTTTAGTTATATTGAATGATTCTTGATTGCTGCTGAGATCATGTGAGGAGTTCTGACTCTAGCTTCTTTACTCTTCCAAAAAGGACTCTGCCAGTGATTCTCCAGGGAGTTTGCAGGTCTTTGGTCCAGACTGGGAGAGTATGATTGATCCCATTTGTTCTGAGGCTTCAGCATCTTGGACAATACAGCTACTGGTTCTTGCAGCTCTCTACCCTACAGACAGCCATTGTGGAATTATCCAGCTTTTACAATCCAGATATATATATCCTGTTGGTTCTGTTCCTAAGGAGAACCCTGATTAATATACCAACATTACCTGCAAATAACTGGGCAATGTCCACTCTAATCAGAACCTTCCATTAATATTAGATAAAAGAAGCAGCAACAATCCATTAGTTCATCTTAGCATCTTATTAGTCGTAAAAATTGATTTTAATCACAAATCTTGAACTGAGTAAAGAAACTATCACAGAGAAAAATTTTGAGGTGACCAAATTTGCGAATTGTAGTATCAGAAAAAAGGCAACACACAGAACAAGTTCAATAGATGGGATAACCAGTAAGTGATTCCAGAAAGAATTAAATGTGCTGAGTCAATTTTAGATATGTGTTTATACCCAAGAGGCAGAATTTTAAGTAAGCCAAAGCTAGTAAGATATTGTCAGTTGAGAATAATATAATACAATCAAAACTCAGGGCAAATGCATGAGTTTGCATAATTTTTCTCATCACTTGTATTAAAAATAAATAGTGATCTGGGTAGAAACTCACATTTCTACCTTTTTATTATTTTTAATCACAGTTTCTTCTGAGACCTCAGTGATAAGAGAATTTCTAAAGTTTTCCACATATTTCCATTGGAAAAGCTAAATATTGCATTCTAAAGAGAATCTAATTTTCACTCTGCTCTGGTAGTTTATTAATTAGTCATATGCAATTGATTAGGGCATATTTGTAAGAATATATTATTTTTAGTGTACATCATAGAAAGAAAAATATAAAAGTAAGCAATTCAACCTATGAACCTTGGTGGCTCAGGGGAGAATGAGCCTTAATAGAGCACCTCACCCTCCGTTACCAGTTTTTGTCACAAGCAACTTAGTTGTAACTTCAGAAGTTCTCTGCCCTCTGGAGATGGTTTGGTGACCTGTGAGAAGTGAGTTGCTCTGTCTGTTCCCTGGGTATAGGTGTCTGGTCAGCCCTGATGGTTACTCCGCAGGGTCCTCAACAGCAAGCCTAACACTAAATGAACAAACAGAGTAGGGTACTCTCACATTCCGATAGTAGCTTCTTCCAAAATAGGCTGGAATTCACTGATCCCTGAAGAATTGAATGAAAGGGGAATGTTATAGTACTCATCTGTTAGCCACATTCACCATACTGTACAACAGGTCTTGTTAGGGTCTGTAAACAAGTCAAGGTGGCGCCTGGCATTTTGCCAGGGGGAGTGGTTTGTGAAGTAACGCCAGGGAGCCATTAAGTGTGGAGATTCCTTATTGGTTGACTGCTGTATCTAGTTTATGTTAATTAAGATAAGCTGTGTGGAATGTATAAATACCTCTGTTGTCCTACAATAAAGGGCTTCCACTCCTGCTGTATCAATGTACACAAGTTGTTCGTCACCCCCCGGTTATTTTGTTGCAGCCGGACTGCGGCAAGGTCTCAAAAAAAATCAAACTTATTCCTCTTACTTAAAGGAATATAGTTAATAGTTGAGTACTGTACATTGTCTCTGGGAGGTGGATCTTGAATGTTCCCATCACCAAAGAAGTCAAAAGTCTGAGACGAGAAATGGGTTGGCTGGCTTGATTGGTCATTCCACATTGCATTCAAAATTCATAGCATCATTTTATACCCCATAAATATGTAGAGCTATACTTTGTCAATATAAAACTTATAAAGGAGAAGAATGACTACAAATTCAACAGAGGGAAATTAGAACTCATATTAAATGGGCATAAAGACCTCATCACTTTCTCCACTTTCAAAGTAACCTTTTTGAATTAACCAATTTAGATCTTCATGAGAAATAAAATAAAATGCTTTTCTGCTATAATTACGATTTCACAGAAATTCCTCAAATAGTACAATTTGCTCTTGAGAGAAAAGAGTGATAGTCTATGGTCATATGCCTCAGCTCATCTAATCCTTATAAGTCAAAGGCTTTTATTATAAATTCATCATTCCTTCTTCCAAATCATGCTTAACACACACTATTATTTTTTATTGAATAACTCAACATGTGGGACACATAAACATATTGAAGTTGAGGGGAAAATAATCTGGGATATATATTTTTCTCATAATATTCTAGTGCTATTCCATAAACAAATAATCAATGTGTAATTTGAGTATATGGTTCCTGTATAAACTAAGAAAAAATATGGCATTAAAAAGATATTAAATTTATAAATTTTGTTTAAAAATAATTAGAATAATTTTAAGAGCTTTCTCCAAGTAAACAGAAAAGTCCAAATCAATAAAAATTAATTTAACATTTTCAAAATCCAGAGTGTTATTATTGTGCTTTCTTACTTATTTTTTTAAATAATGAATAACTGTAGACTCTATTCCATATATCCCTGAGTTTCAGAAGAGAGCAAAAGGAACTCAGCCCTTAGTTAACATATACAGACAAGAACCTTTTTTTTCCCAATATTGATAATATGGATGGAATAACAGCTGTTTCATAAAGTTTCTAGGTTAGAAAGATGTATTAGAAACTGAAGTGCATAAGGTAGATAAAATTGGTTTCAGAAAATAATCAACTAATTCCTACATTAAGGTACAGTATAGAAAGCTTTTATTTTATGGGTATATCCACCACAGGATACAAAAATTACTGATTTTTTTTTATGTTTTACAAAATCTCCACTGTCTAATCAAAAGGTGATTTTGTAAAATGCTACTAATAGCACTCTTGTCCAGACTGGATTCATATGGATTGAATCTTCTATTTAGTTGTACATTTTTCTTTCTGAAATGTATAAACCCGATTACAAATCACTGCTGAGTGACATTCAGAAGATATTGCAAGGGCGTCTACCCTACCTCTCTTGTCAAGTGTGTTTCAGTGGAAGGATTATTGATGGAAGCCTGAGACACAGATGAAGAGAAATTAGAGCTGTGAGGTATAGAATTGCAGAAATTGCATCTATACAAACAGCTGAAAGCAAGATGATATTCTGTTCAAATGTTTCCTATTTCAAAGAATTCTCTAGAGTCCCATTTCCTCCTGACAAGTACTAACAGTGCTTATAAGTTTTTCTCAACCTGGAGAATTGCTCAAATTAAGAAAATAGTTTTAGTTAAAAAGAAAACTGCATCAGTACTTGAAAACTATGGAACAAAAGTTGGAAAGGATCTTGTCAGACACTACGATCTCTTTCTCTGATGCCTCAATATGCAAAACGGAATGATGAGGTAACTGGCTCTTACTTAATGGCATAATACAAGGAAATTATTTCAACCAGTCCTAAGCAAGAGCCAAAAAATTCTAATGTATCTTTCACAGATGATCCTAAAATAGTAGCACTGAGAAAGCATAGTGCATACATTTTAGTAGATATAAAATCCATCTCCCCCAAACAGCTCGCTTCTTCATATTATTATACATGCAATTTTTTTCCCTGATAATTAATTACAGAATTTTCCAAAGTGTGTTTTCCAGGTCACTAACTCAACAGGATGTTTATAAAAATACCTTGACAAAGGGAATCATCAAACTATTCCCTAATGAGTTGATTTATACTGCAAGATTTCCCAGAGTTTGTAAAATGCTAATGTATATTGTGATGGTTCATAGTGGGAATGTAACGTGCATCATTTCCAACTTTATTTGACCATGGAAATGCTTTTATTTTCCATGGAATGACTTTGACTACCTTTCTAAGGAGTATATATAACAATTTTGTAGGCTTGGAATTGAGATTATGAGCATAGACAGTTACCGGCTGTTTTCCCAAAGACCAACATCACCAGTTATTTGACTTCATGGGAAATATACAGCAGGATAAAAACATTTTTGTCTCAGTGACTGCAATTTTATCCCTACCTTTCCACACCCGCTTTCTCCACTCCTGTCAGTCACATTAGCAGGCTTACTATCAGTCAGGTAATCACAGTGTATTCATGTAATCACAGCTGCTCATGCTGACCACTCACACCAACACGTTCTTCTGAAAACGTACCCTAGACATGAAAAGTAACATTCTTTTCCATTTTTATAATGGCTTCTCTTATTTGTGTTTGCAACATACCATTACTGTGCTGAAAGACTGTTACTTATGTCCCATAAATCTTTCTGCCTTCTCTCAGTAGTTGCCTTTCATTTTTGCCTTCATATAATGACCAAAAACTTTCCCCAAGTTCTATTTTACTGGGGAAAAGATGTGCAGATTTTTGTTTTAAAAAGAATTCCAGTTTTATTTTACCTTTTTGCCCACATAACAAATAGTTGAGAGTTGAAAAGCCTACCCCACTCAGAAATAAGAATTTGGCCCCACTGAACATATACTACACTTATTTGCTTGGGAAGTGGAACCACTACTGATATAATTGACAACTTGCACTCACTTTAGTTGCTTATGATGGATTCCATTTAATGAGCACCTACTTTGTACAAAAGATATTGCTCAGCAGTATACATCTATCATCTTGATCGATTTTCACAACAAACTGAGCCGAGATTATTATTAGCCTCATTTTATAGATGAGGAAACAGCCTGACAGAAAGTAACCTTATCACCTAAAATCACAGTTACTGAATTACAAGCTGAGCTTTCAACCTATGTCTATCTGACTTTTAATTTGCCAGTCTCTCCAGGATATTAAGCAGACATCTACATCATAATGAAAACAACCTCTTAATAAAGGAATAACCACTCATTATCTAAGCAAATAGAAGGGTCTTTCCCATTCCTGCCAGAAGTGCCTTCTTCTACTAGAAAACAAAGGATTTAAACTTGTATGAAACAGGGTCCGAATTGATGGATAAATGGAATCCAACAAAAACTGAAAAGCTCCAAGATGTGCTGAGTATGGTGGAGTGACTTATACATACATCACTTCCTAGAGACTCTCGCTTATTTTAGAGCCTGATGAGCTATACTGTCCCTTGTAATATTATTTATATGCTTTTTTTTGGTAAACATAGTACAGTATGTTCTTATAAAAGCATTGACTTCTTATATAAAGACTCCTCCCTACAGACACTGTTCATAAATCTTGGCTGTAAAGTGAAATGCAAGAGAATAATGTGTGTAAGAAATGCCCCTTGATCAGCTAGTGTGCTGACTAATCAGGCTGTGTGGTATCAGTGTTAATAATTAGGCAGAACTGAAAGGTCATGAGAGAAAAAAGCAGCTGAGGTTACTAGGATATGAATTTGTTAAAGACTTTCCCACTTAAAAAAACAACACTATTATCAAATATCAAATATCTTGGCTATGTGATGCCTTAATTCATTTCTCTGCTTCGCTCAATCTAGCATGCCTTTGTCATGCCATGAATGAGACAATCTATATGTTTGAGAATAATCAGACTGTAGACCTGAATATCTGAGCTTTTCCCATAAGCGACTGAGAAGTTTCTGTTAAACAAAAATAAAGGAAAACTGGACCCAAGCTAACATTTATTAAATACCTACTATGTTCCAGGAATTCTACAGTTACTTTATCCACTGATTGCATGAGTCCTCACAGCTCTATAAAATAGGTGTTCTGCAAATGAGATTTACTAATGAACTGAGGCCCTTGCTCCCTAGATCTATCAATTTGTATGAAGTTCAGCCAGGGTCAAAACAAATTTGCTGGCTCTGAAGACTGTGCTTATTCCATTACCAAGACTGCCTTCCTTGCATTATTTTCATGCTCTGACCATTTTATAGAATCAAAGGATATTTTAAAAACTAAAGGAGACCCTAAAGATCTCTTAGTTAACCCCTCAGTCCACACATGAGAACATGCAGACCCTCAGAGAATACGGAAAAACCCAAATCAAAAACTTCTTGGTGCCAAAATGATTTCATTTTGTCTTCTTATCACTTCTGACTGGATTTCTTGCTGACATGATGGTTGGTGCTTTTAAAAGTTTACCTCTTTTCTCAAATCCACAAGATGCCATTTATATTACTATATCCAGAACCCCAGATCACAGCTGTTTCTCTCTTAATGTATGCATGCTTTTAAAATATAATTGCATTAAAATTTTCATTTACTTAGAAAATAGTGAACATGAGAAATTACTTGTACTGAAATAGCCAAGATCAGTATATATGCGTAAGAGTCTATCCAAGACCACGGGAGTTAGATCAAGGTATCTAATATTCTTCCCTCTGTTTAAACTCAATCCCATTGTGAAACTCAACCCACTTTCAGTCATCTTTGAAAATCCTGTTGTGTAACATTTTTCCTGGTAATGGTCCTTGAGGATCCCTTCCATGGCTCCCTTTGGCACACAAAACTCCTTCCTATTCTGGTTTCTTCAGCATTGTGTGCATAATCCTATTGTTCTTCTTATCGAAATACATTTCAATTTATTTTTTGCTTGCTTACCCTGATTGTTATTGTATACAGCAAACATACTGTATTCATCTCTATGTACTCAGAAACTAATATAATATTTGGACATAGAGGTGCTCAGTAGGTATGTGTTGAATTGAACTGGCCTGAGTTGAACTGAACAGATTTTAATTGGCTGCTGTCACCATCTGATCAATCTGGCTTTACCACCAACATCCCAGTCAATTCAAGTCTTAAGTTTAAGTTTTTAGAACTACTTTACTAAGGGGGAAAAAAAAGTCTTTGCAATGACAGAGATGCCTTAACAGCAGATTGACAGGGACCCAGCATAGAGGGTTCTCCTACAGCTGCAAGTTGGCTTATCTAAGATAGAATGCTCTCCTCACATTTTGGCCTGACACTTTAGCTGGATTATAATCACTAGATCCACAATGAGGCACAGGATCCAAGAATGAGACATACCACACATCTAAATCCAGAATAGGAGAGGAAATCCAAGGTTCCAAAGAAAGCAATATTGAGGAATTCTATACTTTATTCCCTCACAGGTATGCTGCCAAACATTCTTATCAGACACCTTTATGAAACTATTCTAAAATCTAATTTAATACATTTTGGCAATTTCTATTTTAAAAAATAGTATGTTAAAAAGATATTTTATGATTAAAATATGTAAGTTGTTCAGCTAACACCACAGATAAGTTTTATGAAATTCTGGTGGTTACTGTGGTCAAATCACATGGCAAGGGGGAACTGTTTTCATGTAGATGGAAAGCAAACACTTCATGGAACAGTGCCAGAGAGATATATGATTTTAAAATAAAAATATGTAATCAAGCATAATGTAATGGAGAGAAAACAGGAAATTAGGCAAAAACAAACCCCAGGTGATGAATGCTACAGTACAGAAATGACTATAGTGATGGTATCCTATCTATGGCTCCAGAAGAAGAAATGTGCTTCTAGAATACCCAAGGCCAGAAAGATAGGATCCTATCTTCCCTTTGCACTCTTACTACCAGGGCACTGGGGGATTGATAGCTGTGGTAGAGACAAGCACCTTGTAAATGAGAAAGGTCTGTCTAGAAGGACATTATACCCTGCAGAAGTAAAGTTTTAGCACCATGGATCATATATCTTTCAGGCATTTTATTACATAGATGGATGGATATGAAATGTATCATACATATTCCAACATCATTTCAAAATAGATTTGGGTAAGTCAGGGAGATATCTCAGGAAACCTTGGTATAAAACCAGAATGACTAAGTTGTAGCTCAGAAAAGTTAAGAATTTCTGACACACATATAAATATTTAAGAATGGCTGAGATACATAAATAATGCCCAGATATATTTTATAAAAAACATACTCTTTAGATATAAACTTTAAATGTCTGATGAAAAAGTTTTAGTAAAGAACCACCCTTTGATATTTTTTAAATATTTTTTTAGTTGCAATAACTTCTCTGTTTTAAACCTGATGTTGGGAACCATATGATTACAAACATGAGGATGAAACTCTCCTAATGATAGAATAAGCTATTTTCAGAGTTAAATTCCAGAAGAGAACAAATATCTTAAGTTTGACTCTGTGGTCTCCACATTAAAGTGGTGTGCTTGTCACACCAACTCAGTGCTTTTATTTAGGAGATAAAAAAATTAAACATGCAAATTGCTCAAACATTACCCACTCAGCCCCCAAAAAATAATTCAGCCCACTACAATGTATCTGCTAAGAAGAAAAATGTAAAAGTCCAATTCACTGTTTGATAATTTACTTTTTGAGAAAAAAAAGCAAAATGAGATATGATAGTGATTTGATTCTCTGAAAATATATACCTATAAAGATAAAAATAAGCAAAAAATAATTTAAGTAAATATTGTTTGGTTGGAATGCAAGACAGTGGCAAGGGCAGAGGAAGCCGTGACCTGGCATACAAATCTAGGAAGATACCTGTGTGGGGGTAACAGGTGAAGGCTTGAGTAAGTGAGAGAACTCCAAGGGTGAAATCTGACAGGATGGGCTTTGATTTTGAGACCAAGTAAGTGGTGAGAAGCCAAGCACTTCAGACCCATAATGAAATACTGTAGCCACTGTGTTTCATGAGGGCAGGGGTAGAAAAGGAGACCCATTAGACAGTGATTTCCTCTTCATTGATTTCCCATTCTGATTGTTCCTACATGACTTTTCAGCTACATCCAGGTTCTAAGTCATAGAAAGTGTACATCGAACTCAGACAAGAGAGAAATGTGGTAATGATCTGGATGGGACAGGCAATGCCAAGGTACCTTCTAGAAGAGCCATGTCAGAGACAAACCAGACATAATTTTATTGTCTCCAATTCTTACTTCTTGTAGGGATAATATTGGGTATATTCTCTCTATTAAAACTGACCAATCTTTTTTTTTAAAAAAACCTAGAAATTTTGACATTTTAAATTTTGTTCATTTTTGTCTCATAAGTATCTTTCCTAGAATTTGATCAAGAAAATAACCAGACATATGGAGCTTTTGGTTTGGGATAAAACGAAAATCTCTCTCTTGATGCATTGTAAGTACAGACATACATATATCTCTTCCCTCTTTTCTAGGTGCTTTCCCCATGACTGTTGAAAAACAAGCTATACATCATTTGACATTTCTGTGGTTATAAATTTCAGCATTTATTCATTCATTCGCTGATTCATTTAACTCATTTGTTCAACAATAATGTGTCATTATTGTGAGGCAACATCCTAGGTACATAAAAAACATGGAGTATCTCCCTCATGGAGTTTACATCCAATAAATACATATCCCCCCTCAAGTCAGTAGATTCCAATAGAAATATAAGAAGAAAACAATAAGAAAAAAGAGGTATGGAAAGGTAAGACAAAGCGATATCTGTATGGGGAAAAAAACAATAAAACATTCTTTAAGATATTTCTTTTGTTTTAGAATATTTTGTTCAGTTTTGCAACAACATGTGGTTAGGTATGCCTCATTCTCTAATCAAATATAACTGAGTAGACATATGTCAGCATGACTCTGGAAAATGTGGTGAGGTTATATCACAATAGAAAATATTAATCAGCTCATCGCACAAATATATGGAATTTTTTCTGATGTTGTAGGCATGCTTCTAGTCCTAGAGATCCAGCAGTCAACAGAACCCCTCCCAACAAGCATAGACTTGATGTTTGGATTGGTGAACCAGTCACTGCCTTTTCTGTAGAAATGAGCTTTAGGCTAACACTGGTAGCTTCCCTAAGTGACATCACATTTTGACCCCTGTGTTTTTTAATATCCCCTGGTACAGTAGAAACAAAGAATGCCAGCTTTGGAAGATATGTTTAAGATTATCTTTTCTAATACCTTTTATTTATGGATGTGTAAATAAGGCCCAGGGGTACAAATTCACATTCAAAAATTAATCTCAAAGTGATGACAATGAGACATTAAAAATATTCCTTCTGTGTGTATATGTACACATGCATTGCTGAAAGAATAAGCAAAGACCATGCCTCCTCACAAAAGATAGCCCCATCACTTCCTTAAACACTCTTCTGTCTTTCCCCCATAATAAACTTGATATTTTAATATTCAGAGAATTTCTCTCATTTAATGCTAAATTTGCCTTTCAGCTTTTAGACTTGGCAAATGTAAAAACACTGCAGATTTTTTTTCATCTCTTGATGTCCCTTCCATAAATTAATTAAGACAAATCATTTTCTCCCACATTTCCCATAAACCAGAAAATGAGAATCAAATATAATTTTTAAAACTCAGTTAAAAAAAATTCTCTTTTATGATTGCTTCTTTTTGGTCCTCTAAAAATTACAAGGCAAACTTCCAACACAGATGAGTTCATCTTTTATCCTGACTGCATTTAAAATGACTCAATCATATTCATCAATACAAAGATAGTGAGAAGCCCCCTCAGATAGTCTCAAACATGAGATCATAAGCATAAAAGGGAGTCATGTATTACTGGTCATTAATCTTAATTTCAGAAATTACATTTGAAGATTTAATTCTCTCTTACTATGTCTGGACAAGCAATAAGGAATAATCTTTTAGCTCTAATTGCATTTACTCCATGACTTCATAAAAGAAAAACTCTAGTCACTATTTGCAAGAGGAAAAAAAATCATATATAATCCTCATTATCACATTATAGTTGTCAGTAACCTCAAAAGGCTAGGCCTCCATGGGAGATCTAAAATATAAAATAAAGTTTCTATCCTTAATAAAATTCATAGTATTCATCAAGGAAGTATTGATCATCTGCTATCATTACAAAGAAGCAAAACACAGTTTTTTCTTCTAGAAGTTAACTTCTATTTAAAGATGAAAACTGTATTAGTTTGCAAGGGTTACATAATAAAATGCCACTGACTCAGTGACTTAAACAATGAATTTTTTTTTCCTCACAGTTCTGGAGGCTAGAAGTCCAAGCTCAGGGTATCAGCAGGGCTGGTTTCTCCTAGGCCTTGCTCCTTGACTTGCAGGTGGCCAGCTTCTCACCATGTCTGCACAGGGCCTTTCTCTTTCTGCTCATCCTGGATTCTCTTCATCTTTTCATAAGAACACCAACTTGACTGGATTAGAGGCCACCCCAATGGATTTCTTTTAATTTCATCACTGCTTTAAAGGCCCTATCTCTATGTCATGTTTTTGTTTGTTTGTTCATTTGTGTTTTGTTTGTTTGTTTGTTTGTTTTTGTTTTTGTTTTTGGTACTGGGGACTGAACCCAGTGGCACTTTACCAGTGAACTACAAACACAGCCTTTTTTATTTTTTATTTTGAGATAGAGTTTCACACAGTTGCCTGGAATGTACAATTCTTCTGCTTTGACCTCCCAAATAGCTGGGATTACAGGTGTGTGCCACCATGACTGCTCCTACTGTCACATACTGAGGTGTACTGAGTGATAGGGCCATTACAACATATGAATTTTTGGAGAGACACAATTCAGCCTATAACACAAGGCATTTTACATAAAGTATAAACCATAATGTTACAATAACCCAAGAGAAGATTCTGGCAGGTACACTGGCAAGGCTGTGTACTAAGAATCAAAACAATGGAGAAGGAAGAAAAATAGCATTCACTGAGTACCCATTATATGACAGCATCTGTTCTAGATACTTAATATGGGCCATCAAGAGTATCATGTGTGCTGATCATAGACACCACAATGCAATCAGTAATCCTCATTTTCTAATTAAGGATACTGAGGCACAAAGACAGGTAAAAACTTATCTATGTAATACATCTCGAAAACATTGGCATTATTTTAAAATTTAGGTTTGGCAGATCTGTCACAAGAAGTTTTCCTCCCTGGGAAATTTAGAAGTTAGCCCTGGTCCTGCCACTCACAATTTGTTTGTTCTTAAACACTTCATTTAATTGAATTGGAATTTAACTTCCTGATAAACTTTCAGTTTTTCATAATTTCTGATTGCATTTTTTCTTTAATATAAAAGTAATATAACCCAGGAATATGCTTTGGAAATTTTTTTAAAATTACATGTAATTTTCCATTCTACTAAAAGTGCCATAAACCTTATAAGATTCCTTTCTGGTCACAAGCTCCTAAATATGGTAGAGTTTCCTCCTTGTCTCAGTCATTTTAGAAAAAAAGTGAGTGGCAATACCATTAGGGGTCTAGATTACATTAGTAAAATAGAAATGAGATTAAGAGAACAACTACCTTCTTAAAAGACTGATCATCTTTGCATTTGAAAGATCCATCTTATGGATGTTTACCCATAAGGCAGGACTGACATGTATCAGTTGGGGACGGACACACACACCAACCACACCACCTTTTAGGAAAAACCAACTAAATGGCATGTAAGGGCAACATCCAAGCAGAAAGAGAAATCTAACCCTGGGGTAATAGCTAAAAATAAAGACAAAGAGACATTAAGGAAGAGAGAGTAGAGAAAAGCCCCAGACAGAAGAGACTTTTTGAGCTGCATCCAAATGGACTCATAATGGACCTATGAGTGGCTTGAAATGAAAAGCAAACAACTGTATTACAGCATTCTTTGGACATTGTATGTGCATTTGATCACCTAAGACTTTCCAGTAATGGACTGTTTGCCCTTCCAAAGATTAAGGGTATGGCAAAGTGATTATACAATCTATTTTAGATAAACATGTACATGAATTTATGACTTGCATCTGCTTGTATTACTTAGTAACTCATAAATATTTTAATGTCATGATATTGTCTCCATAAACTTAATTTCAACACCAGCATAATATCCAACAGAAAAAAATATATAATAGCCAGTTTGCTTAGTCATTTTTGGACCTTAAATTGTTTTCATTTTGTGTGCTAGTGTATGAATATGTCCAGTGAAACAGGCTAAAATTTCTAAGACAGAAAAATACCCATATAATCCATTAGTATCTTCCTGGCAAAGACATCAGTTTCCTTACAGAGAACTTTGGTTAGGGAAAGAAAAATGAATGACACCTCTGTTTACAATATAAAGCAGTAAGAATCCATCTAAGAAATATAGCAGATTTATTTTGGATAAATGCATCTAGTACTTAATATACCAGTGGTTAGTGGACATACTTAGTACTCCTGTCCCATGAAGCCAGCTGCTCTAAAAACTCATATGGGTCTGTGGAGTTCTATAAAAGAACATTTCCCCTAGGAAGTTTAATGCTATTGGAATCCCCCTGAATTAAAATCGTGGGGGACAGACAGGTATTTCCATTAGAAAACCCACTTGGAAAAAAAAAAGGTGTGATTCTTTAGACAAATCTCAAGCTCTAAAAGACTCTAAGGAAGAGCTGGTTTTGCAGCAATTGGCTCAGGCCAGAGGCCCTCTTTAAACAGGCACTATGGTGTCCCTCAGGAATGGGGGAGAGAGGATACGCTGGGAGCATGCACAGAATAAGCCCACTTAAAACTGAATTGAATCACTTAGTAACACATGGGAGCCCATTTCTACCTTGATGTGAGACAGACATACTATCATGTCACCTGGGAGGAAAAGGTGTCTTCTTTCCCTGCACACAGAGGAACAATCACTAAGTCAGCAACAGCAAACCTTGTTTGCCGTGGCAAATGCAGTGATGGTCAAGACCCTGATTTTGGACTTCCTATTTTCAGAAGTAACTCTATATCACAGTGACAGTGGTAACAGCCAGAAAGAACAAGTCCTTTGGTGAGGTGAATAGATTTTTACAGATCTTTTTCAGTGAAGTTATAATAACATATTCTTTGTACTCAGTAAACATACCTGGAAACCTTAAACTCAAATTTGGAGAGGAACTCTGGGAAGGGGAAGCAGGCTAGCAGCTTAGATTCATTGGATGTGAATGTCAAAAGGAATTTTGGCCTACTTTTTACTTTTAACCCATTAAGTCCCAATTTTTCAATTCTCTATTTCAATGAAATTGAAGTAAGTACATTAAAATGGGTTGGAAATCATAATCTAGAGCTTATATATAATTATTATATTACAATAATTATAAATTATTTAATTTATAAGTGTTCTACATCTGGGATGATGGGACAATGAGGGTTAATCTGTTGAAACAGTATGCAGTAGCATAACTCAAAAAAATAGCTGTGCAATGATGAGTATCTTTCAAAAGAATTTACCCAGTTTTCTTTTAATCTGCCTTCACAATAAATTCCCAGAAGCAAAAGAGTACAATGTAAAGTACAAATGTAAAGCCAAATATAAAGATGGCATGCATCAATCATGGTTCAAAGCAAGGAGAATGGTTGTGTTAAAGCATGAGATGAAGCAAGTCCTCAAAGAAAATGAGGAACTTGAACATAGATTTCAAGGCTTAGAGTAAGGCGAGCAGACATGGGGAGAGTGTCCAGTCTCACTAGAGGATTCATTCATCCACACAAGTAATTAGCCCTATGCTATGCCAGCAATGATTCAAGGTACTGGGGGGAGGGACAAGGAATTGTGATGACTTCAATTAATTAAAATGTTGGCAAAGAGAACTTCAGTTAGTGACTCTGTTCATTTGTCTTTCCTCCTATAGAAAAAAAAATCTTATTTATATATGGAATTTAGAGGACCTTAGATAAAACCAGTGTTCATTCATACAGTCATTCATTCAGCTAAACATTCAGAATTTCCTGAGAACTTCTACAGTCTAGGCACTCTTCCAAGTGCTGTAGATAAAGAGAAATGCATCAAGAGTTCCTTTCCTATTCACTTTAGTATCCAGGTAGACAGGGTTATTTTATATTATTTATTGTGGTTATCTACAGCAGGAAGAAAACCCCAAATCAAAAGCATAACTGAATAGATTGGATAGTTTTAGATTATTAGTTGACTTCCACCAGAAACTGTGAAAGCAAATACCTCTCCACCTGGGCTTTTGGAAATAAAACAAAACAAAACTTTTCTGTACCTCCATATGCAGGCACAATGACAGTATTTAAGATACTGTATCCTGTATATTTATGTTGGGTTGGCCCCAAAGAAAAGCTGACAGTGGTCCTCCAAACCAAAAAAAAAAAAGGAACTTTTTGTAATGCTGCTGGTTACTGAATTGATTTGATTAGACCAAACCACTATTTTTGGTGGCAGCCTAACTTTATATATTAACCTTCCAAACCCAACCTATGTATCATGGGAGTCTTGGGCAAAATCCCCACTTATTATTCTTCTCTCTGGTAGCCAAAAACCAGCAATAGACTGTTTATCTATAAGCTTCCTTCTATCCTTGAATCCCTTATTTTAATAAATCAAAAGGTTTTCCTAGGCTTCCCTCCTTCAAGTAAGATTTATCCTGCTTGTATACTTAAGTAATAATGCCTAAAGTCAAATACCAAGTTTTTGTTGTTGTTGTTCAGCCACAGTTGTGCAAACAAGAAGTGTTTAAAAAAACTATTTGTTGAATTGATTTATATATCTCAAAATATCTGTATTAGTGATTACATTTTCCCATTATATGCAAATTTCTATAATAGCAAGGGAAAAATCTGACATTGATTCCTGAAGGTCACTTGAACTAATTCAGATCTTAATAGAAATTGCTTCATGTTTAAAATATGTTTGTGAGTACCTTTTAAATAATCTATAAGTGTCAGTCATGGAAAAGTTCTAGATTTGCTTGTGACACAGCTTTTACTCTAAATTAATAAGCTACCTGTTGAAGGCAAATTCATCTATCCACTTCATTTTCTTTAATTCTGAAAGGATTGACTGATATTATCTTACTATTTATGACAGTTGAGGAACAGAAAGATCATTAAGCTAGAAATTCCAAAATAAACATAAATTAGATACAAAACCAAAGCAAAAGGAACTCATGAATGCTTAAGTTAATGTGTCTCAATAGTGAGCCCAAATCCTACTGCCATATAATACTCAGGGAGTTTAAAACTTAGGGATTCACCAGAAACATAATGTTTTAGAGAACTGTTCCAGGTTCTGGAGAACACTTGATCTGCTCCTCCCTGAAAACATTTCCAAAGCTTAGATGAAGAACTAAACCCCCTGGAAGAATTATAATGATTAATTGCATTTCTTCCCTACAATTGTAAAGAATGAGTATCACTTCTCCTGGAAGCATTATTCCATGTTAATTTATCTGTATTTGTCAAAAGGCAGGCATCTTGAATGTCAGCAGAGGAGGGAAATGGCCTCATATATGCCTTGGAGGCTCCTGTCACCCTCTTAGAAAGATTACTCATTCAATGCTTCAAATTCATTATATAGCATTAAAGCACAACTATAAGTATTAGAAAAAAATTGTTTGTAAGCATGTCATGATAGTTACATGGCTTACACTTCATTTAATAACATCTTTAAATCTAAAGTACTAATATTCTCAAAGCTAGAACTAGAAGAAAGTGACTTATGAAGATAAACATTCAGATATTGGCAAAGAAAGCACAATATATAGTCTTAAAAGAAAAAATTTATTCTGATGTCCAGTCATCTCCCATACTGTTTCCATGGTTTCAAAGAAGTTTCTGATAATTTAAGAGTGTATCATTCCAACTCTGATATACAACATGATTAATATTGTGTAAAACTCTAGCGAGATCACAGATTTTATTTTAGTGTACCTTCTAATTCTTCTCACCCCAGTACACTCAGAGGTACCAAAAATTATATTTACCTAGACTTCTAATATTTTAGAATAAGTTTGCTCAGAAGTTTATAACAGAACATTGGTAGGGTCTCTGGGAACCAAGCCCAGGTGACTACCTTCTTTTAGATTGCATGTAATTTCAGTTTGAATATAAATCGACTTTTTCCCCTCCATGATCCCCCACCACTTGACACAGCCCAGTCTGTACTAGAGGTGAGTGTGGGGAAGCAGAAGGAGTGATCAATGGCCTGTTATACTGGGCCAAAGAAAAGCTGATACCCAAAAGGCTCAAAAGCCAAAGAGGGCAAGAAGTTAATGGGGGCAAGATAGCAAATCTACACTATAATTTAATTTGCAAGTTGAAACGCTGTGACTATTTTGCCAAGAAGTCTTTAATTCCATTTTCTTCAAGAGCAGAAATCCATGATTATCAGTCTTTCATCCAATTTGAATTAAATACACATACAGAATAGAGAACTAATACCCAGGAGGGATTTTATTTTAATTTGACAAATATTTTAGTGGATTTAATAAAATAAATTATTGTTCCAGAAATGTTCTGGTTTAGAATGATAAGAACCAAAGCATCTCTTTCTTTTAAAATGATCATATCAAAACTACATCTAAAATTCAGATCAACATAGACAAAGCCAAAATTGAATCAAATATTTAGAGTATAACTGCATGTACTGCTCACTGTGATCACTATTCTTGGTGCCAAGGGTACAGAGATACAAAATAAAAAGACATTTGTCTAAGCCCTTAAGAAATAATAGTTGAGAATAAAAACCAAAAAGATTATAAATACTTATACTTTTACTTCATTGTAAGAAATAAGTGGCATAAGTCAGATAAATTATTTAGCAAAATTCCTGGCATAAAGAAATTTTAATCAATATTAGTATCAAATGACGATCACAACTGTGAAGAAGAGGAGGTGGATACAACGATGATATGATGATAGCACCATTCCAAGACTTCAGGGGAACACTGAGAACACAGACTGGAAAAGGATCTGTAAAAGGAAAGCTTTCCTGTAAGTGAACAGCTGAGCTAAACTTTCGTAGAGTTATAAGAAGCATAATTCATTAGGATGAAAAATTTGTAAGGGAGAGGAGCTAGAGATGTCCTGGATAGATGAGATAGAAGGTACAGAGATTTCACTCCCCTCTGAGTCTTGGAACATCACTGACTAGACATCTATCTAGTTCCTGAGTCCTCTCTGGAGTGAGTACTCTGGGAAGCCCCCACATACCTTGAGGAGCCTTTGTATTTGAGCACTAGATCCAAATTACATGTATCCCTGACTTTCACCCTCATACACTGTTGTGATAACCTCTTGATGATAATTTAACAACATCAAACCAATCGATACAATGCTTTGTTTGGTCTTTCCTACTTATGTCAGATCCATTTGTACTAGTTTTGAAAGTATAAATCTGTCTTTTGAAATTATGTAAATATCATTAAGTGTCTTCAGGTATCAACTACAGTACATATTGCTCTATTCTATTCTTTTCAAACTTATATACTTCCTTATATTATAATTTTATATTAATTTACTCATTCATCCTTTATTCTTTTTCCCATGTCAAGTATTTGCAAAGTACTGGAGATAAAAAATAAATGGCAGGTGTTATTCTTAATTTAATGGGATTTTCCAGGAGAAGAGAAAATATCAAAATGCTACTACTGATAATATTAGCATAAATAAATATTTAAATTATAATGACTACACAATAAGATGTATTAAAACTTCTTAGTAATGGTATCTTGTCTGGATGAAAGGTCAGGAAAATCTCTTCTTAAAGGCAGCAGAACACAACAGACACTAGTATGGCAATATGTAAATCAATGGATGTGTAACTGATGTGATTCTGCAATCTGTATATGGGGTAAAAATGGGAGCTCCTAACCCACTTGAATCAAAGTGTGAAATATGATATATCAAGAACTATGTAATGTTTTGAACAGCCAACAATAAAAAATAAAAAAAAAATCACTCTTGAATCTGAGACATAGGAAGAATAGGAGCTCTTTTAGGAAAATGGAAAAACATTATGAAGGTCCAAAGGTAATAAAATACTTTGCATTAAAGGAAACAATCAAGAACATGAAGAGAGAGCCTACAGAATGGGAGAAAAATCTTTGTTACCTGCACTTCAGATAGAGTAATAATTTCTAGGACATGTAAAGAACTAAAAAAACCAAAAACTTAACACCAAAAAAAAATTGCCTAATCCATAAATGGGTGAAGGAACTGAACATGCATTTCACAGAAGAAGAAATATGATCAGTCAATAAATATATGAAAAAAATGTTCAACAGCTCTAGCAATTAGAGAAATGTAAATTAAAACCACTCTGAGATGTCATCTCACTCCAGTCAGAATGGCAATTATCAAGAATACAAGTAACAATAGATGTTGGTGAGGATGTGGGGGAAAAGGTACACTCATATATTGCTGGTGGGACTACAAATTGGTCCAACCACTATGGAAAGCAGTATAGAGATTCCTCAGACAACTTAGAATTGAACTACCATTTGACCCAGTTATCCCACTCCTCAGTATAAACCCAAAGGACTTAAAATCAGCATATTGTTGTGATGGGGGTCACATTAATATTTATAGCAGCTCAATGCACAATAGCTAAGTTAGGAACCAACTTAGGTGGTTTCAACAAATGATTGAATAAAGAAAATGCGGTATATATACACAGTGGAATATCACTCAGCCATAAAGGAAAATGAAATTATGGCATTTGCTGGTAAATGGATAGAATTGGAGACTATCATGCTAAGTGAAATAAGCCAAAACCAAAAAGCAAAGGCCAAATGTTCTCTCTGATATGCAGATACTAACACCCAATAAGGGAAGAGGAGGGGAATAGAAGTTCACTGAATCAGACAAAGGGGAATGAAGGAAAGGAAAGCAGGATGGGAATAGGAAAGACAGTAGAATGAATTGAACATAACTTTCCTATGCTCATCTATGAATACACGACCAGTGTAACTCCACATTATGTTCCAACACAAGAATAAGATCAAAATTGTAATAGGTTGTACCACATGCATGTATAATATGTCAAAATGCATTCTACTGTATGTATATCTAAAAAGAACATATTTAAAAAAATACCTTGTATTTTCAATAAAACTAAAGAAGCCAAGAGAGAGGTGGGGGTAGAGGTAGATAGCTAGGAAAACAGCAGCTACATCACAAAGGGCTTTGCAGACCATGTTAGAGGTTTTTTATTTAACCATAAGAGCCATTGGAAGTCTTTGAAAAACAAAGTAGATAGACCTGAATTTTAAAAGATAAATCTGCCAACAGACAGCAAGAACATTTGTTAAGCAGTATTAGTTAACATATTATGGCATTGTTACATAAGTAACTCAATAAAATGAAATACAGTCTAGAATCATTCTTAAAGTTATGGAAATACAGAATATACAAAAAACATAGAATTTCAAATTAGAGGATAAATGACAGACAATTGAATAAAATATGTTGAGACCTTGGGCTTAAAGTTGAGAAATAGTCAAGTCATGGTCTTATCCTGTATATAGCTGCTATAGAAGATAAGCCCTAAAATTTCAGTGGCTCAGAGTCACAGAAAATGTTCACAAGCACAAAGTGGGTGGGTGACTCTCCACTGAGCACTGATGCCAGGATTTGAACTCCTTCCAGTTTTTACTCCACCATCCTCAACACAAGGCTGCCATGGTAATTTTGGAAGAAGACAGACATAGAGGAGCTCTTTTAGAAGGTTTTCATGGGTCAAGACTGGAAACAGTACACATAACTTTTAGTGTCATTTTAGCAGCTACAGTAGAGTCTTATGGTCTCACCACACCACACAGGAGGCTGAGAATTAGACCTAACATGCATTAAAAATTTAATGTAAACGAATACAAAGTTACCAAAAAAGCGATTTTAAAATAAAATTTTTATAATCTTGACCTGACAAAGAACTTTTCAGGCAAGAGAAATAATGAAAATATGACTTAAAAATACATAACCAATTTGACTTTGCCAGAATTTAAAATTTTTCAACCACAAAAGACAAATTTAGAAGGTGAAATATTAGCTGAAAATATTGGATGAATTACTAGCAAAACATATAATAGAACACTATAGCTAAATTGAATAATGAGATCCTATAAGTCATTACAGAAAAACATCCATTATAAAAATCAACAAGAAAAACAGGAAATTCGCTGGGCCAAGAAACATGTGAAAAGATGTTTAAGCTCACTATTTCAAAAATAATACCAAAAAAATTTTAAGATGATTTACCACTCACTCCCATCAAATAGAAAAAATTCATATATATGACTAATGATGAAATAAAAGTCACTAAACTCTTGGTGGAAGTGTAAGCTAGTTCAGTTTTTGGAAGGGAAGTTCAGGAGTACATGTCAATATTTAAGTGGAGCTAACTATTTTGCTTCCAGGATTTTGTCTTACAAAAATATCCATAAACACAGTTAGTTAAATGGGAGGGAAGTATTAGGGAAGAGAGCTGACTCTAGGAGGCTAGATAAAGAGATTTGTGAACTTTGAAGTTACTTGCCACATTATTAGAAATGTAAAAAAAAAAAAAAAGTCATATTCCATTTAGGCTGCTGAAACAGAATAGAATAAACTGGGTGGTGATTTATATTCAACATAAATTTATTTCTCAAAGTTTTAGACATGGGCGGTCTCAGATCACATCAGCAACAGATTCAGTATCTGGTGAAGACCCATTTCTTGGTTTATGGAGGGCCATCTTTCTGCTGTGTCTTCATGTGACAGAAGGGTCATATAAGCACCCCTGGGCTTCTTTATAAGGGCACTAATCCCAACCACAAGGGCTCCAACTAACATGATCAACTCCCAGAACCCTCCTCCTAATACCATCACCTTGAGAATTAGGACTTCAACATGTGAGTTTTGAAGGAAAAAAAAAAAAAAAACCTTTCAGACCACAGCAGTTGTAAAGAGCCTGTATATGGAAATGATTAAATAAATTATGGTATAGTCCCACTAAATTGATAAATAGTTCTTAAAAGGAATGAGATGAGGCAGACTGAAATACATTAGCATCAAAGGGTCCATAAGGCATATTAAATGATGAAAGTTACATAACAATGATGCTAATTGCTCACATATACATGTACACCCAGATATGTAAATAGATAGATGCATAAGAAAAGCTCTGTGATTTGATATTGAATGTGCAGAGGTAAGCAGGAGTTGGGGCTGGAGATATGAAGAAAATAACATAGAGCAGATATTTGCTTTTTACATTACATATTCTTGTACTGTTTTAGGTTTTTTAAGTGTGTTTTTCTAAAATTAAAATAATAATTTACTCTAACCAGAAAAAAAAAAAATGATGATTTGGATTAATACCTCTGAAGTTTTGCAGAATTTAGATTGTCTTCTCCCGGCTGCCTAGTAGGATCCAACTTAATCGTATTGCTTTATAAGTCACAGCTGCTCCAAAACCAAAATCCAAATACTAACCTTCCTTGAATCTAGGGCTCCTGGGTGACTAGAAACCTCCCAACCATTCAACAAGCACCTGGTGCCAGCCTCTCACCTGTGCTTTTATCAGACTATGAAGTTGGAGCACCTAACACCACATTGTGATTATTTCCCCAACCCATCAGTGAACTTGTTTGTCTTATTTACTATTTAGTAAAGAAGACATTAGAGATTTTCATGCAAAAATGCAACTCAGAACAAAATGGAATTAAGAGGAGGTATCTCTGGGCTTCGCCTCTCTTCATCTAATAAATGCTGTGGGAATGTGCGCCATTTCCATAATTCATAGGCATCCTGTGATATGCAAGGTTATTTTTGAATTTGTTTCTCCTGTAGGAAAAGATTTCCTTCCTAAAATTAGATTGTGAATCTACTTCCAAAGCCACTAATCAAACATAAGTTAAAGCTCCTTAAATAAGGGAGAGAAATTTTTAGAGCTATGAAATCATTAGAAATAGGTCACCAAGAGCTTCAATAAAACTTCAGAAAAAGGTTCTAATAAAAAAAGGTATTCTCATTAAGAAGCTGTAAAGAAATCCTGCTATCAAACAGGGGGGAATATCACATATGCAAAAGCAGCAAAATATAGTCTATAAAGTCATTTAATGAAGCAGAAATTTGTATCTATGCCATATCTAATGTACTTCTTGAAAAACCCCAGCATATTCACTAATTATGAACCATATATTATACACAGTTATTAGGGCATTATTCAGCAGTAGAAGATTTAAAGTCAGTTGTCTCCTTTACCATAGTTAGCAAAGAAATATTGGCACATATATGATCTGCTTAAATAGGTTAGAAACTAGGAGGGAATTTACTAACTAGCCCTTTAATTATGCAAACAGAGTTTCCATAATTCTGAAACTGAATTCTATGACACCCACAGATTTCCCTATAATCTAGCTGTAAATAGTAATTACAGTGTTCATAGTAGAAAATGCTATATTTTAGATTGCAAAATAGTCTCTATTATTATCTCTTATATTAAGTCATTTGATAACTGTCTAAAACTTTCCTAGTAGGGTGATTTTTGTATTCTTTTGAAGTCATATCTTTATTAATTTTTATGAAAATTGTAGGAAAAATTTGTTCAGCCATTTTCAAGTTAAGGATAATGGGGAAGGAAATTTGCTGTTGAACTTTAAAGCATTATATTTAGTAGGTCCTTGGTGGGTTGCATAATCAATTCAAGACTATGGATTAACAATCAAAGGGAGCTCAGATGCTGACCTACATTAGAGAAACCCTACACACACAACCAAAAATTCATCCTCCCTAGAGAACTGAAAGCCTTCCAGGTAACCTGCTAGCTAAGCAGAAGTCTCAGTATGAGCACAAGGAACCAGAAAAAAATCATTTTGAAAGCCACCACATTAAGGATGAGAAAAAGAGTAAGGCCTACAGACCTCAGCATTAGTTTTCAGACCTAGATAATAGGGCTGCAAGACAATGAGCATCTATTTGTTATGAAAATTTAAGTCTACACCTACTTGGGAACCACATTTGATGGGACATCATGCTTATCCTCAGGATGTTAAACACACAAATTGACAAAATTTATTAGCCACATCAGAAGCAGGGTAATTTCAATAAACTTGAGTTTCACACCTGAATGTCCCACAATCATGTCAATCTGGTACCAGCACAAAACTTCACTTACCATATTGCCACCAAAATCTCCTCCATGTCCTGTGCTTCTTATCTCAACAAACACACCATCCATCTATCCAATTGATTTCTCAGGTCCGAAAATTAAGAATTGTTTTTGATAGTTCCTTATTTTCATCTTGCACATCCTATCACCAAGCTTTCAAATGTCTTCATTCATCCATTTCTTTCATCCCCACTGCCACATCAGAGTTCAGACCACCAAAATCACTTCTCTGGGTCTCAAGGTATATCTAAATAAGTAAAACTCATGAGTCCTGAGGATCTTCTATAGACTTGTGTATAATTTTGTATTAAAATTTTCAAATTCTTTTTGTATCCTTTGCTGTCTAAATTACTGCAATAGCCTCCAATGTTCTCCCATCTTAAATCATTTTTTTTTCCATTCCAATCTCTGCTCTGCCCTGTAGAGGAAATGCACTTTTTGAAACACAGATATGATCACATTCTTCCATTGTTTAATAACTTCTAAAGGTGCCATGTTTCTCTTGAGATTCAGTCTCAACTTTTAATCATTATTAACATTTTATGTAGACTACATACATTTTACAATTTACATAGAACTTGCTTAGCTACTGCCTTTATATCATAGTCTTTGAACATACCAAAGTGTGTCCCCTCACCCCAATACTTCCCATTCTCTATTTTCAAGGAAGGTTTTTTGCAGTTAAATCAACAATGCTGGTCACCATTGTGTCACTTAGCAGGCATTTCATAAATATTTATCAAATGAGTAAATGAGCAATATACTATACATCACTACCTCAGATCCAAGAGTAGTGATCAGAAGCCCATGAGGAAACAATCTAACAAGAAAAGCTACCAAAAGATTCCTGGAATTAAAACGAGTTCTCATATTCATAAATAATTATACTGAAAAGAATTTTGATGAGTCATTAACAGGAAGAACAGTCATTAAGTTCCCCTCTAACTTTCTCCCTCCCTTTAAAATATGCATGCTTTTCAGTTTCCTATGGCTTTGAAGAGGATGCTTGATATAATATATGTTTCCTAACTGATCATGTTCTATCTGCCAAACAATAACAACATACAAATGTATCTAATCTGGTCCTGAAAGTAGGTGATCCCTTCTGTTTCCCCAAAATACTATTTTTTGATAGATTTTTTTTCATTCATTCACAAGCATAGAATCTGACAAACTTTGAAGTTTTTCCTGTACTTGCTTCTCTACTATAATAGTTAACTTTATGTGTTTACTTGACTGGGATACCTAGATCAAATATCATCTCTGGTTGTCTCTAAGGGTATTTCCAGGTAAGAGTGATATTTCCAGATAAGGGTAGTATTTGAAACAATGAATTCAGTAAAGCAGGCTGCCCTCCCCAGTGTGGGAAGGCATCGTCCAGTCTGTTAAGAGCTTGAAAGAAGAAGAAGTGGGATAAAGAGGAATTCACTTTTGCCTTTTTGAACTAAGACATGAGTCTTCTCCTGCACTTTCCCAGGGTTTATACCACCAGTAGTCATTCTGGGTCCAAAACTATTTCACCAGCTATCTTGGATCCCCAGTTGCAGACAACAGATAGTGGGACTTCTCAGACCAGTAATCACATGAGCCAATTCCTCATAACACATTTATATAGATACATATCTAGATATATGTATATCCTATTGATTCTGTTTTTCTGCAAAACCCTTACTGTTATACCTACCACCTTCATATATTCTGACCAGGTAACCAGGACAATATTTTCCCCAATTATTCTGACAATTACTTTCTATATATTAATACTTAGATTTAATTTGGTGCTAAAATAAACCTTTCAATAACTGGTTACAAATCATAACAATTTATTTCAATATACTTATTTGAGAAAAGTTCAATTGAATACTTACTTTATGTTGGTAGGCCATATAACACATGCTACGTTAACAAAAATTGTTCTATAAGCCTTTTTTCATTTAGGGACATACTTTAATAATACTTCCTATTACTAAATAAAATTCTATATATCTTTTTATACAGTTTATGTATATTTTTGTTAAATTCTCCAAATATACATAGATGATAGATACTAACATACACACACACACACATATACACACATACATATTTGAGTAAGATTTAAATAAGTAGATATAGACAGATTTAAATGTCATGTTCATATACATTTTTTAAAATCTCATATACTGATACATAAATTATATTGGCTGAATTACCATGGTTTTCATAATTTAATTGTTTTAGTTTTAACAGCTCAGAGAGTAGGCCTTCCATCCATTACCATTTTTGTCAATATGCTCTTAATTCTTGTTTTTACCCTCTTCTAGGTGAATTTTAATATGGTTTCAGTTTCCAGATAATTATATAAAGGTTTTGAGCAGAATTATATTAAGAATTTAAGTTAATTTGTGAAGAATTGACATCTTGACCTTGTGTAGCAATCCATGAGACTTTCAGTAATGATGATCAGAGACATTCTGCTGTTATCTATATTTATTCTTAGTTTGCTAATGAAAACTCCATATCCCACAAAATATTAACATGAGCAATTCATACATGTAACTATGGCTTATTCTAAAAAATCAATCTATTCCAAAATAATGAACAAATTTAATGAAAAAATCCCTATATTCAAAAAACAACACCAGATATGCAATGAGGTACAAGATTTAACACAGTTGACTGGCTAGAGGAAGTCATACTTACACAGAATTCAAAAGAAACAAGAATTCTCTTTCAATCTTTTTATAAAAGAGTGATCATCTGTGAGTCCTCACCCCAAATATCAATAAATTTCATCTACTTCCTCAGTACAGAATAGAAAAAATTTAAATCCTAGATAAAACTGTGTTTTAAACTGAGAAATTATGAAGAAAGTGAATAAATTAAAATACTGTGATTAAATATAGGCAGACTGCAACAAAAATTATCTTGTCTGCTTTTAGTAGCCTCATAGATTTTGAATCTATGCTGAGTAAAAAAGTATAGTCTATTGTTATACCTTGACACCAAAGATTTTGTTTATTTTATTATAAATTTAGACCTATATATTAATATGTATATTTAAGTATTAATAGTACTTAGCTATCAGAACTGGAGAATTTTTCAGAATATGGGACTCTAATTTGCGAGTCCTAAGTAATATTTTTCTGAATACTCAAAAAAGTGAAAATAATGCAAGCCATAGTTTGACTTTTGATCAATATACATATTCCAGATTGTCAGTATGCTCTCATTAAGGTCAGAATCTATACCTTATTTATCTTTTTACCACCAGTAAACTGACCAATCTTACATACATTAAATTTTTAAGTAGATAGTGAGAAAAATGGCATGATCCTTGGAAATAGAAGTAATGAGCAAATGTGTCCGTGTGTGTGTGTGTGTGTGTGTGTGTGTTATTGTAACCTAATATAGAAATACATATGACCAATGTGAGTTCATGCTTTGAAAAGTATAAAAGTAATTGGCTTGAAATTAACAAAGTTACTGACATTTTAAAAGGCCATATGCAAGAGAAAAAACACAGAATTTTTTACTAAATTGTAGGGCAAACCCTTAACAATTATGTCTGTGCATATATCCATATAACTATAGAAGCCAGAAGTTTTTAAAACTAGTTAAGAATCACTAGTTGACCTTTCCCTATCAAACTAAGAGCTACACCTTTATTAAGACACCCTTCAAAAACTACAAACTGCATAGGCATGAAAATGGTATGCTCCCAAAGACTTTAAAAGGGATATAAATCACAGGTGTCTCCAGCCTATGACAGGCCCCCATAGACTTTGCCCCTTGAACAGCTCTTCACATTTTTGCAGTCTGTTCTAGAAAACATAAAAAGGAAAGAATATTTGTGATTTTGACCTGAAATAATAATAACAATGTTTTTTAACAAACAGAAAGATGCCACTCTTCAGAGATAAATAAAAATATTAGTATTGGAATCACCATACAGGGTCCCATAGATGGCAAAAAATGCCAACACAGCCAAGGGAAAAATCTAAAAGTCCTCATTGCAAGTCACCATTGGGGCATTTTCTAATATAACCTTTTCATTAATGAATTAAAAGTTTGAGTTTCTAACAGTGTTTGTTTTGATATGTTAAGTAGCTGCACAAATGATGAATGATGACTGATGTCTATTGGATGATGTCTACTCTTTGATGGAGCATTCGCCAACAGCATAACTTTGTCATAACTGTGTCTTCTTCATAACTGTGCTAGTCCTGCGTACACACACCACAAAGCAGAAGATGTCAACAAGTGCTGAAGTAGCCATTCTTTTCCATACTGTCAATAATCATCCTTGTGTTTATACAATTCTTGTTAAACCTTTCTATTAAATTTGGCCAAGCCTCCTTTCAGGGAAGCCTCTTTTCCATCTTTCATGTTGTTCAATATCCAATGGAAAAGATGTCATTGATGGTTAAGGTATTGTGGCATTGAGGGTGATCCTGGTCTCGAACTCTCTGGCCCATGACATGACAGAGAATGGTGGGAGGAACACAGAAAAGTATGTATGGCCTGCCTGTGACTCTGCCAATATATCACTCTCTGTACATGATTTAATTGTTCTGTGCTTTTCAAGGGTGGTACAGAATGTTCTTGTCCTAATCTCCTTAAGAAGCAAGAGTACTAAAAGGTAATTTAAGAAAATATGTCTCAGATATTCTCAAAAGCAATTAAGAGACAGGAGGGGAGTTAGGGGAAATGTGGCACTGTATGGAGAGAGAGTCACAGAGACCATAAATGTATGAAAAAGTTATACCTTCCTCAGGTCACAGTCTCATCTGTTTCAGATATTCCAGATTATTTATAAGAAAAAGGCAGAACTCGATAGAAAAGATGGGCAAGAGATTGCAAAGAAATATTTATAGAAGAGGCTATTCAAATGTTCATCACTTGTATTAAAGAAGGCACATCTTTATTTATAGGCAAGGAGATATAAAGCCACACTTCTAAAACAGAAAATGCCAAGGATTAACTACTCTTAAGAACAAGAGGCCGTCACATGCTAGTGACAGAAATAGAAAAACATTCCAAAATGGTTTATCTGCTTCATGTTATCTACTCAAGTTAAAGATGTCATCACGTCTAGTGACCCAGCAATTCCACATCTAGATATATACTAAATATATACACACATTAACCAAAGGACATCCAAGAACATTCATAATGGCATTATTTGTGATTGCTGAAAATGAAAAATAACCCAAATTTCCATCAAGTAGATTATGGTACACTCATATGATATAACACACCACAGCCATCAAAATGAATAAACTATCCCCATAGGCAACAACAGCAACAAACCTCGCAAACACAATTTAGAAAGAGAAGCTGGGCACAAAGAATACATTATGTATAACTTCATTTACATAAAGCTAAAAAGGACAGGGAAAACTATTACAGTGTCAGAAGTGGGAACAATGGCCTCCTCTTGGGGGGAGGAAGAGCACAGAACCTGGGAAGGCACAGTAGGGTGCTGAGGTGCTGGCAGAGTTCTGCTTGAGTAGGGAGGTGGATCTCACAGTGAGTGCATTTTGGAATAATGCAGTTTAACCTATGATTTCTGTACTTTTATCTGTGTAATATACTTCAATTAATAAGTTTTCTTTTTGTTTTTTAAGGAGTAGTCAAAATCTTTCTTTGGAGATAAAAGGAAAAAAAAGGATAAAAAGAAAAGTCTTTAATTTGATCAATTCTGATCAAATGATAAACCTTTTATAAAAACAATCTAAAATGACCTAATTTTTTTTTAAATTAAGCCTGCACAATTATCCTTTTACTAGTAAGATTGACCAATTTAAAAAATAAACAAAGTAAGAGATTGAGTGACCAGTTCAAAAGGTAAAGATCAGTAAGTTCCTGGGCTGGCAGAAGAACCCAGGGTCCTTCTATTCCAAGCCCAGTACCACTTCTGTCTTTACAAAAGTGCTTTGAGGTTTAAAAACAATTTTGTTTCCCATCTTTAATCCACCAAGAAATTGTGTGCAATAGGATAAATATGGCAGCCCCATTGTGTTTCAGGTAAATTAAGTGCTGGAAGGTGGCTGTTGGCTACACCACCTTCCTGAAAAGCTTCAAGACCTCTCTCATGCCTACAGGCCCCTCCTGGGGAAATCTATTTCCAAAGTTCTCAGGGCTTTGAATAATATGACACTGTGACCTGGCTTCTGCCATTATAGAGTGGTTGAAGGCACAAGTTTTAAAGGTGGAGCTGAGTTTGAGTCATAGCTCTGTCCGTGTTTAACTTCCATATCTGCACAATACCAGTAAAGGATATTGTTTACCTGCCTCCCAGGGCTGAGATGAACAGATGTGTGAGATCTGACATTAAGTTGAATGACTAATAAGAATGTCCTTGATAAAGATTTTTGGTTTTATTGGTGTAATATCAGATGACTGTCTTAACTCAAAGTCACATAAAGACCTGTGACCTCTGACGTAGCCTGAATGAGATCAATGCTGGAATTCTCTCCTGCCTGGTCAGCCCACTGCCCACTCTCTGTGACTGGGACAGATGAATTTGTGGAGGGAGTTGGAAGTCAGTGAGGACAGAAGTTGAAAATCTATATTAAGGAGGAAGACTTCATCAAGTGACAGGAGCCAACTAGGTAGAAGCCATGGAAGAAAGAAGTAAGCAGAGAAAACCTTGTTTGCAGCACTGAGCAAAGAAAGTGACAGAGATGATTGAGAAAACAAGCAGGGCCCCTGCATACCAGTGGTGAGCAATAGACACCACGTTGCTGAAGGAAAAGACTTCTCAGTCACTGCCATCAGAGCTTCTGCAAGAAGACTGGAGGCTACCGGGGAGAGGGGATGAAGCTCAGGTTCCCTGTGAGGCTTCCCGTGGCTTCTGAGAACAATCTCAGTTCTCTGCCCATTGCGTGGTTAGGCTGAGGACATCACTGCCCCCCACCCAGCCCAAAAGCACTTTAACACCTGAAATACAAATTAGAGAAAGATGAACGATAAAGGGTCTGTCTTAAAGCCAAGTAGGTGGACCAGAATTAGATTAAGTCAATGGATAACGGTTCAAGTTTATATGGGAAGGCACTTAACTTTTACCTAATGAGTGTTATCTGTAATCTTCTTAAGCTTGTCCATCAAAGACTGACTGTTCAGTGAGCAAATTATTTCTAAATCTAAAGAACAGCTGATAAGATTTTCTTAACTATCCATATAGAGAAAATGTCTGGAATTGGTCCACTCAACCACAAATCCAGGAGTTACTATTAAGTCCCCAAATGGAACACACAACCCCAGGACAGAATAAATAGTCTTCCAAGTCTACTCAGAGGTGAGCTAATTTGAAAAGGAAAAGCAAATATCACACATACTAAAAGATCTACACTTAGACCAAAGATTTGGTCTCAAGTACAAAAGAATCACCACATTAATTATTTAGGTTTTGTTTATAAAAGAAAATTCATAGAAAAATGGAGATAAGTCGTTCTAGATGTGAAAAAAAACCAAAAAACAAAAAACACCAGGAAATCTAAAAAATACCTCTCCCAGATACTGTAATGTTTGACTCTTAGGGGTGAAGTTCTGAATGTTAAATAGATTTTTCCTTAGACTACTATGTAAATTAACATTTCAGCTATTTTAAGTCCTTTGGCTTTCATTCCCCTCCAAGTAGGTGGACATGCATAAAAAGATAATCTCCAAAATTATTTAAATAAATAGAATGTAAACTTATTATGTTATATTTTCAAAATGAATATTACAAATTCTTTTCTGGATGTTTTCTGAGAAATATTTTACCATTATAGATGCTATGACTACTGATAATTTGAGGGTCACACACGAAAATCATATCTGCTACAATTGTAAAAAAAATAATAACTGGGTTGTGAACAAGGGCTATGCTCATTTTGTTGCATTTAGAATAATGTAGCAGTGCCTATAACAAACAAACAGTGGACAGGCTTGGTTCTGCTGGATTTAGATTAACCTTTACAAGCAATGCAGAATTAGATTATGAAAATAAATTGAAAATGGCATCTCCTTAGACTCACTTTGTACTCTGCATTTTCTTAAGCTTTTATGTGACTGTCAAATATTAGTTCAGGACTCCATTTGTATTTATAGCATTTTATCTTTTTTTTTTTTAAGATAAGCACCAGTCTTCAGAGAAAGCTTCTGCCTACTGGATACCAAAAAAAAAAAAAAAAAAAAAAAAAACAACTCTTTCCTGAATGGTTGATGTTTCAAATATGAGCACAGATACCAGATGGCAAAAGGGGTAAAAAGAATTCAAGTTGTTTCATTGTTCAATGATAAGGATTTTTCCATCCACTGGTTCAATACTAACTTGGTTTACATTCACTTAGAGCCAATACAATTAAAACTCTATTTGAAGTGAAATGTTTCAGAGAGAAAAAAATAAGTACTCCCTGAGAAATCTTTCCATGGGTTACACCCATCATGTAAATAGCTAAGCTTTTATGTGTATACAAATGTGCACACATGATAAAACTAAGATATCAAATACATTTTGAAAAGTTCCAATGTCACAGACTTAAGTCATTCTAATGAAGATTACTTCACTTCTGGTAATTGAAAAGTGAGTGGACGTCTGCTAGAATTTAGAGTCATGGTGACATAAATGTATCCAAAGTAATAATATACTGGAATGACCATCACAAAGGATGAAATGGGAAACCACTTGAGCGAACAATAAGGTGACAGTTGATAAGAAAATAAGTTTGAATGGATGATCCACTGAGATCAAAGGGCAAGTGATGCAGGGAACTAACAGTGGCTAAAAATGACATCTCCGAGGACAGCGAAGAATTTATACACTGAAATGGTTCAAAAGAGGAAAGAAGTACCCAGAAACAATGAGAGTTCATGAGAATAAGACTCAAGCAAGTATCACAAACAAGGAGTTCCAATATCCCTCTGTCTAGTTGACCTACTGAATAATGTCCACATGACCGTTTCACAGAAAGAGATCCTACTCAAAATTACATAGTCATAATATTTTTACAGAGTAATCTTCCCTTTTGTCCTGAAAACTTAAATTGGCTATTTCTTTTGTACTTAAAAGCTCCTCAGGAAATTAGCTGAGTCAATATGGTGGAATAAAGTAGGTCACTTTCCTGGCTGCTCCGTGGTATGAACCCAAGAAAGCAGAAAGGCAGCTTCTCAGCAAGGTGGATAAAAAAATTCGAGGGACGGGGGTGGTTTGCCAGGAATTAATACTGGATGGACATTCAAAGCAGATCAGTGACTCAGGAGGTTGGATATAATAAAATAAGGAAGAAATCCTCAGGGCCATGGACACTCCCACTGCTACTGAACCGGTTGGAGCCATCCCCCCTGGAGCAAAGTGAAGGCATAAGGGAATTAAAGGAATCTGCATTTTTAGGAGGCCTGGAGTGAGTCTGGGTACAGAGAGATTGGAGATCAAAGACACTGCCCCACTAAACTGAAAGCCAGCCGTGTTGCCCAATATCCTTGTATAAAAAGAAGCCACATCTCTCCCAGCTGCCCAAGAAGGATAGAGGAAGAAACCAGTTTATAACCACAGAATTGGAGCCAGTAGCTGGGGGAGAGTCTATTCCTGGCAAACCTGAGCTTGGCCCAGGCCTGACAAATCCATACAGCATGACATAGTGTGCCTAAGTGACCAGGAGAAAATCAAATGTGGAGAGAGGTTTACGTAGGGGAATACAGATTGTGGAAACCCATCAAGCTCCTCCTGCTCCCCCACAGCATGGCCACTTATAGGGCCAGATGGTCCGGGAAAGACAGGCCTGGCAGGAAATTCGAAAGGGTGAGGGTAGGAGTGATTGAGTTTGGAGAGGGAACCCGCAAGACCAGAAAACATGGGGTCTGCAGATGATGGTGAGAGCTAAGGATTGGCTCCTCCAGTGCATGAGTGGAATCCAGGGGAGATCCCTGAGATGTGGTCTCCCATTGAGGCCAGCAACTGCTGGGCCCTGGAGCTGTGATGATTTAAAATCTTCAGATCAAACACCATTCAACAAAGAACCTGGAGCCTACCTAAGCCCAAACCATGCTTTCAGGAGCTCAATCTATAGGATTTCTTCTTACACTCCAGCAACTCTACATTGAGGGTGAAGCAGACATCACACTCCATCCAATCCCACCTGATGCTGCTGAGAAGGGAATCTGAGAATTTTTTGAACTCCCACAGAAATAATCCTAACTCTTCATCCAGATCTTTTTGTTGTTTATGATGTTAATCTTTGCCTGTTTAATTTTTTTTCTTTTTAATTTTCTCTGTTTAATTTTGACATCAATGGTTCATGGTCACATAAGTATTCAAATTTGTTTCTTTTTTTCTAATTTCTATTCGTTTTTCGAAGGTAGTCATTTTTCATGGCTCAGTCTCTTGAGGGCTGGGATGTTTGATTAGTGTTTTTCAGTTTTGTTTTATATTATTTTATTTTTTAAAATTTTTATTTTATATGTTTTTCTCTCCCTTATCTGTTTCTCTTGATTCTCTTTCTCTGTTTTCTTCTGCTAATAGCCAATCTCAATTGTTTTCTCTTTCCCTCCTCCTTTAATTTTATACTCCTATTTTTTTCTCCTCTCTCATAATCATCACAGCCTACATCACTTCTGTTTCCTCTCTGTCCACCATTCATAATTGTAAATCCTTTTGCAAACTTACTGTTTTTACTATGGGCAACAACTAATCACATCATTTCTCTTTATTGTGACAATTAACATTGTAGATGTCATAGCAGAAACTATTTAGTTTAATGCTTTATACTATTCGCATTGGTGGTTGTTGTTATTTGTGTAGTCCTAATCCATGAGCGAATGGAAGCCTTCAGGGACACTATAAGTCCACAGGGTAGAAACTCTACACTGCCTAAGATCCATATTGTTAGGTGGGTAGACACACCCACACACACCCACAAAAAAAAAAAAAAAAAAAAAAAAACATGAAAAAGCAAGGGAACAAATCTCCCCAAACAAACCAAAATACTTCATAACAGAATCCATTGACACCACAGAGGAAGAAATGTCAGAGACGGAATTTATAATTCCTTATAAAAACTGAACTGCAAGGTAAAGAGTGACATAAACAGTGAAATCAGAGAGAAAATACAGAAAGTGAAAGATCACTTCAATAGAGATAGAGATTCTGAAAAAAGTCAAGCAGAAATCCATGAAATGAAGGGATCAATTCCAGCCTCTTGTAACCACCCTTCTCCTGTTTCTATAAGTTTGGTTGTCTTAGATTCCACATGTACAATGTTTTTAATTCTGTGATAGTTTGTTTTACTTAGCATAATGCCCTCGGTTTTGTCACATTATCAAAAATAGATGGCAAACAGATATATGAAAAAAAATCTTTGGGGAAATACTAATTAAAATCACAGTGTTACATCACCTCATATGTGATAATAATAGGATGGCTATTATCAAAACTATGACAAATAAGAAGTGTTGACAAGAATGTGAAGAAAAGAGGACTCTGTACACTATTGGCAAAAATTTTATAGTACAACCATTAGTATAGCCATCCGGGCATGGTGGTGCTGCTGCTGTAATCCCAGAGGCTCTGAAGGTTGAGACAGGAGGATAGCAAGTTCAAAGCCAGTCTCAGTAAAGGCGAGGCTCTAAGCAACTCAGTGAGACCCTGTCTCTAAGTAAAATACAAAATAGGCTGGGGATATGGCTCAGTGGTTAAATGCCTCTGTGTTCAATCCCCAGTACCCATGCCCTCTATGAAAAACTATTAAGGTTTCTCAAGAAAGTAAAAAATAAGATGACTGATTACCTTATAACTCAGAAATCTCACTTCTGGGTATAAATCCAAAGGATTTATAATAGTATGTAAATGAGATACCTGCACTCCCATGTTTATTGAAGTATTGTTCTCAATAGCCAAGTTACAGGAATCAAACTATCTATTCAATGAATGAATAGAGAGGGAAATGAGGTGTACATATGTACACAATGGAATACTATTCAGGCTTTCAAAAAATGAAATTCTGTCTTTAACATTGGAGAATCTGGTTGTAATATGGCTAGAAGATTTGCATTAATTGAAACACATGTTTTGTTAATGTTACATATTGATTTTTAATTTGGAGTTCTTAGGACTTCATGGATCTTAATGTTCATCTCCTTCTCCAGATTTCTGGAGTTTTCTGTCATTATATCTTTTTCTAAATAGTTTAATGTATTTTAATAGCAAATTTACAGTAACAGCACAGAACACAATCAACATTTAAAACAGATAGCTGTGAGAATCCAAAACGACACTTACGGAGGTGATCTTGCCTTATAGCCTCAGACTGCTTTTATGGAATTTGGGTTTTAGCCAAAAATAGGACAAAGATGAATGAGAGAATCTCCCTAAGGAGAGGCTCAAGGAAGAGCAAAAAAAAGAAGGATGAAAAACCAGTGCACTTCTGTAGCACAGGGACTAGAAAATGGACTTGAAATCTAAGCTTGGGAGAAAATAATCATTTATAAGACCACTCCAAGGTCTGAGATGGGAGGGTATTACTACCATGTCTGTGACTGTGTGATGGAAGACTGCATCAACTTCCTGGATCTCATGAATGGTAGGGAATGTCTATGAAACCCTGGTTTGTCTATGCATGTGGAACATTCCTCCCTAGATCAAGTGAAGAAACATTTTGAGGTCAACGAAAAAAGATGGAAGAAAGCTGAAGGATTGTGATTTTGAGAAGAGGTTGAAGGAACTCAGAGAAGAGGAGGAAATGGCTAGTGTCCACAAGAAAGAGTCACAGAAGGAGAAGGAAAAAAGGGCTGAGGAAGACTTGATATTTGAGGAGGAGGATGAGATGGCAGCTGTGATGAGCTTCTTTGGCCTTAGTTTCACCAAGAAGAGTTACGGAGACTTTCTGTGCTTGGCCTAACTTTGGCCTTTGCAGGACCTAACTTTGTGTGTGTTGTAGGGAACATTTCCTTTTAGTTACAGGTGAAAGTCCTTAAGAGTGTCAATGGGCAGGGCTAGTTAGGGGTATTTCCCTTAGTACAGGGCACAGAATGCAGAGGTAATGCTGAGCATATTGCTATAGCCTCAGTATATCACAAAAGTCACAAAACCTCTGTCCATATGAGTTCCCATTAAAGATGTTCCCTTCTGAGTTTGCTTTCCCAAATCTTCCCTTGCATCTCACGGTCTTCATCTATCCAATTTCTGGTCTGACATTCCTACTTTTGTCCTGTGTTCTGACTTGGTTTAATTTTGACCTTTCTTCATCCTACAGCAGAGGGGTTTTCTGGGTCCCCAGTTTCCAGTTGATGGCAATTTTTTGACCAGCCCCTCCTCCCATCCTGCCTTATGCATGCATGTGTAGTTCTGCTTAGGTCAATGGTGTGAGTGGATGCATATGCAATCTTAGAGGGGACCTGAGCTGGAATCTTAGAGCATCATCCTAGGGCCTGATGTTCTTGATTTCCTTAGTGCATGTAATAGGAAATTAAATGGGATGGATTTTTTTTGTAAAAATAAATTAAAAATAAAACCATGTAGTTGCATGCAGGACAACTCAAAAATGTTAAGTGAATGGATGAAATCTACTGTATGACAAAATGCTAACCATTTAGTTACTACCAATAAGAAATCTACTTATTTTTTTAAAAATCCAAATGTTCAGAAAACTTCAACAAATTTACTTATAATTGCCATAAAGTTGGATTGATAAAACTTGTTCACCTAACCATTTTGACTTGCATTAATACTTTACATATCTGCATTTGTAATAAGGATTCACATACAAATGAAAATAGAAAAATGCCAATACCTGATTTCCTATTTTTCCAGTCTCAGTCATAAACTTAAGTATCTTTTGACCCCAGGAGATTAAAAAAAAACATATCTAACATTCAGAACTACCAATAACAGGAAGAAGATTTTTAAAAATCATGCACATTCTCCACATATGGGACATGCTAATTGGATATCTTTTGGCATAACTGTTGCTAATTTGGCACAGACCGCACGCAGGTTGGTGTCTACAAAAAGGCCAACTAGATAGGTCTTGTTTGCTTCCTGCATATTACCAAGACCTACACTCCAGAAGCATCAATCTGTTTTGAAGTCCTGAGCAATTTCTTACTCTAATTTCCCAGAGAGCTACAGTACCAGGCCAACAGTGATGAGGTTTCTCTGTCCATCCAGTAGAGGGAGCACTGCAGCCCCTTGCCAGGGGCTTTTGTAGCCAAGTTCTTCCTGGGTACTTTTCCACTAGTTGATTTGCTGGCAGTCTGCTTTGTAGGAACCATGTCAAAGAGACCTCTTTACTTATCCCTATCTCATTTGGCTGCAGTTCAGTAAGCTAGAGGTAGTAATGGCCTTACAGAGCAATGGTGGCACTGTGGAGGCCAAAAACACAATCCTGTCATTATTTATTTAAATAAGCTTTCCACTCCTTTTTCTTTCCCTATTCTTTCTGGAAATTCCATAATATACATATAGCTTCACTTAACAGTGTCCCAGAAGTCCTATAATCTATCTTTTTTTTCTTGATTTTCCTCTAACTGGGTAATTTCAAATGCCCTGTCTTTCAGCTCATGACTCCTTCTTCTACTTGAGACTTCCATTAAAGCCTTCTATGGAAATTTTGGTTAGTCATATATTCTTCATCCCCAGTATTTCTGTTTGGTTCTTTTTTGTTTTCTATTTCTTCATTGAACTTCACATTTGTTCATGTGTTCTTTTATCTGATTTAATGTAATGGTCTATGTTCTCTTACACTTCACTGAACTTGTTTATGATGATTATTTGGAATTCTTTATCTGGCCATTCATAGTTCTCCATTTCTCTAAGTTTAGTTATAGGTGCTTTATTTTGCTTCTTGTATGGTAACATGTTTATCTAATTATTCATTATCTTTGTGGGTTTGTGTTAGTGTCCGCACTTAGAAAAGTAGGCACCTCTTCCAGTCTTTACAGACTGGCTTCAACAATGAAAATCCTTCACCAATTGGTCCATCCAGAGAATATGGGAAGTCTAGCTGACAGAGTGTCCAGACAGGCTGGCCACTGGAGTCTCAGATAAGCTTGGTTGGTGCTAAGGTCATTGATTCAGCAGGCCAGGCATGCAGGCTTACAGTATCCATTCTCATGCCTAGGTTCATAGGTGCTGGTCTAGTATCAGGGATCCTGGGAGCTAACCTGGAGTCTGAGTCCACGGGAGAAGACCTGAAGCCTGGGTCTATGGTGGCCAGGCTGGCATTGGAGTAAATCTAAAGCTTGGGTTTGTGGGGTCAGGCAAGACAATGGGGTTTGCTGTGGTGAGCCTAACTCTAGAATCTCTGGGTAATTATTCATTCTCCTCCAATCTGAACATTTTATCTCTGTCCATTATATGTTGCATGGACTTGGAGGAGGAGCAATGCAGGTAATGTGCAGATGACCTCCCTATTTCCTTTAATGGAACTTTTCTTATTTTTGTGCTCTACCAGGTATTGTAATTCTCACCTGAATCCCCTAGCTTTTGTGAAAGCATTTTGTGCACAGATATTATTAAAATTGATGTTTTTGTGAGAGGACAAGATGCATACACTCCTATTCCACCATCTTCAGTGCTACTCCTCTTTAGTTAATATCACTTCATAGTTGGGCACAGCAGCATTTGTCAATAATTCCAGTGACTAGGAGGGTTGAGACATTAGGATCACGAATTTGAGGCTACTCAACAACTTAACAAGATTTTTGTTTTTCAAAATAAAATTTAAAAGGACTGGAAGTGTAGCTCAGAGGTTGAAAACCCATGATTATTGGGGAAAAAACTATAATTGTGAATTCTCTACATTCATAATAAGCTTATAAAGATTAAAATATTGTTTTTTATCCATTTTTTGCAAAGAGCTTACCAAATCTAAGTTACACTCTAGTAAAGGGTAACAAATATTATAGATGAAAGAGAATACTTTCTCCAGTCTGCAGCACAGTTGTACCTGTTGCCGCAGTCTGGCTGGGCACAAATCATGAGCCACTGAAGCAGGAACAAAGTTTATTTTTGAACTCCACCAGCAACTCCTCCCGCACGCTACGCGGCTCGTCCAGGAACCAGCCACTGGAAAATTCTCCTCCGGAAATCCCTCCTCCTGCACTTCCCCAACCAATGGGAACTCTCGGGGAATCCCCGGGAATCCCCACGAGAACTACAAAGTAGCGGGAGAACTCAAAAGTAGCGGCGGAGGTGGATAGTAATGCCTCGCCTGTCAACCAATACTGTTGGCAAAATGCCAGGGGCCATACCAACTCAGCTGTGGCTCTCAGCATCTCCCCACTTCTGTTTAATTAAACAACAAGCAATGTGGCTTAGGGACTGTGCCTGTTAGGTTGTCCAATACAACATATGGTCCTTACTCGTCATCGGATGAGCTGACCTCTAGGCGTCAACCTCCTGTCTTAGGTTGGTACCACTGCAATTGGATCATACCCGTCACTGACTACCGGTCCAGCATACAGCCATACTTGTGGATAGGGCTTTGCCCCAGTGCGGGGGTGAGGTTCTTTGCCTCACCTCTGTTGGCCCCCAAATTTTAGACCATCACTAGTAGA
>NW_026000101.1:26627623-26655539 GCF_001458135.2 Marmota marmota marmota
CCTACTGTTCCTTGGGGAAGAGGTCCTTTTACTCCTGTGGGAATGATTTGAACTCCCAACTCTGGAGTTAGTATTGCTCTGGCGGAGGCGCAGATGTTCAACCCTGCGCTCCCTCTGGTTCGTCCAATGAGAGATCTGATGGATAATGTGTCCTGGGCACTACCCTGATGGTGTTGCTGGGTTCCTCCATGGTGTTTCTGGGTTCCTACAGTGCCCCGTATATTTGTGGTCATGGGCCCCGGAGCATTGGGCCCCCCTGTCCGTGTTTTGGCAATGGAGCCCAATGCCTTTCTCCACAATATCATGGGTAAACACCTGGTTCTTGTCCATTTTTTGATAATGGAGAACCCTCTATGGTGGTTTGAGAACGGCATTCATTAGCCCAATGTCTCCCTCTATGGCATCGTGGGCAAATACCCGGTATTCTACTCCTTTGATACCTAGCTTTGTTAAACCCTCCTCCTATGGGGCAATTCCTTTTAAAATGTCCTGTTTGTTCACAATTGTAGCATGTTTTTGGCCTGGCATCTAAAGCCTGTTGTACTGCATCTGCCAAGACTTGCCCTTGTTCATTAATGTCTCTACATAATTTAATATATGTGTTTAAATCTCCATGTTTCCATGGTCTAATGACCTCTCTGCAACAACGATTTGCTTGCTCATAAGCCAGTTGTTTAATTAATGGCATTGCTTGTTATGTATCCCCAAAAACTCTGGTAGCTGTTTGAATAAGCCTATCTACAAATTCAGCGTAAGGTTCATTAGCTCCCTGTATTAACTTAGATAATTGACCTTGTAAATCTCCATGTCCTTGTAAAGTCTTCCATGCCCTAACTGCATCTGCAGCAATTTGTGCATATATAGCAGGATCATATTCAATTTGTTGCCGTTGACCCTCATAAGGTCCTTTTCCTAACAACATATCTAGATTTCTTTGAGGGTAACCGGCTGCTGCATTTCACCTACCCATCTCCATGCAAAATTCCTCATTGGCAACCTTCCATAACAAATACTGTCCTCCATTTAGCACAGATTTACACATGCTAGCCCAATCTGCTGGTGTCTTGTCCAATTTGGTAATGGATTTGACCATGCTTACAGTGAAGGGTGCTTGAGGACCATAGGTTGTTACAGCCTCCTTTAACTGCTTCACTGTTTTGAAATCTAAAGCACAGTGAATTCGCTGCCCTCCTGCCTGCTCAATACAGGGCATGCTAATCTTTGAGGTCCTGTCTCAGGATCCCATCTATCAACTATGGGGGTTGAGGGCCACTCAGCTGTCTCCATAGGTTGAGCTGTTGGTTGAATTACACCCTCTGGTAATAGAACAGTGTTAGTAGCAGCCTCCTGTTGTAGCTTTTTCCCTAATAGCTGTTTCTCCTCTAAGCTTTCTTCCTTTAAATTTTCTTCCTCTGTCTAACTAGCTCGAGAGACCTTCTCTTTTGCTTGATCTAAAATGTCTTTCTCCATGGTCTGAACCTCTAACAATTTACTTAACACTCTTTCAGTTTGTTTTTTACTAATTTCTAATCTATTATAAAGATAACGCAACCCAATAAGATAACACAAAACAAAACCGAAACAGAATGAAACAAAAACGGAACAAAAAATCGTTGTATCAATTTTCCTATTTTCTTGACATGTGCATTTGTGGTCTATTTCTATCTCTTCCTCAGGGGCGAACAACTTCAAACCTTGAGCCAACCGTTTTTCCCAGTTTGCCTGAGAAAATTCTAGGGATAGGCAGCTTGAAACAAAAACAAAACAAATCAAAACAAGAACACATTGTTTTTTAACATGGTCACCCATTCTCTCGCCTTTCCTTAGGGGCGAGCAATTTCACTTACCCCCAACCTTCAGGCGTTCCCCCGCACGGGCCGCCAATTGCCGCAGTCTGGCTAGGCACAAATCATGAGCCACTGAAGCAGGAACAAAGTTTATTTTTGAACTCCACCAGCAACTCCTCCCCGAAGCTACGCGGCTCATCCAGGAACCAGCCACCGGAAAATTCTCCTCTGGAAATCCCTCCTCCTGCACTTCCCCAACCAATGGGAACTCTCGGGGAATCCCCGGGAATCCCCACGAGAACTGCAAAGTAGCGGGAGAACTCAAAAGTAGCAGCGAGGCGGATAGTAATGCCTCGCCTGTCAACCAATACTGTTGGCAAAATGCCAGGGGCCATACCAACTCGGCTGTGGCTCTCAGAATCTGTTTCTTTCTTTAAAGGAGTCTCCAAATAAAGGAACATGTATACTCAGAAGTTAGCAATGTGATTCATCAAAGTCCCGGAAGAAAATATTAGAATTTCTATTTCTATTAATTTTTCATCCAGTCTTTCTTAAAATATCCTATGTTTTTAATGCATACATGATATATTGGCCCATTAATACATGGATATAACTCATAGGTAAATAAGCATATTTGCTGTACAAAGAACTGACGGCACAATCAAAATAGCTGTTCACTTCACTGAACAGCAAGAATATTGAACTACAAAATAAGAGTAGCTATTCTAACCACAACATAAGAGTAAAATAATCATTTAGAAAATCTTATATATTTTTTGATAATATATCTACATTTGAAAGTTACAAATATTAAACTATGGTTTCTGTTATATAATCCAGTTTGAAGTGGTACTTAGACACAAAGCACTCAATCAGTAGCTCATTTGAACAAAGTATGTTTGCTGAATGAATGAATGAGTGGATGAATATAGTGCTAAGACTGGAAAACATTTTGATAAAATGAGCTATAAATAACTAGGTATTTTCCAAAGTGTTTTCTGCTGCATACAGGTCCTCAAGGAACCCCATGGAGAAAGGAATCCAAGTTCAATCTGTCATTTTGTAAATATTGCATACTGTACTACATTTTTTAGATTTACAGCAGATACGAGTATTTTAAAGGCTCTCAGAAATCCTTCAAGACATAAACCTCTTTAACTTTTATTTCATCATTTCCCATTTTCACAATTCACAATACTTCTCACCCGTTCATAATATCCATTAACTACCCACAAGAAATAGTGTCCTCAGAATGCTTTTGGTGAAATCTGCTTTAATCTAAAACTGAGAATCGACTGAATATGAGCTTACTCTTATTGGTTATATACCAAGCTATGGGTTGGCTCAAACTTTGAACACATAAATTGATATTATGCAGGTCATTACAAATAATTTGGATTGTGAATACAGCACAAATGATTGTTACTAACACCTAAGACTGACCTTCATAAGCAGGTTATTTAGTTGAATATATTTTTATCATAGATATTTAGATAATTTATACAAGTACAGTTTCTACCTTGATTTGAAAAGAGAAATTATATTTTTTTATAATATAGAAAAAGGAAAGAACTCATTTAACTAAATTCTCTACTAGGTATCAGGATTCACACTAAAAACTTTAACACTTAAATCTCCTGACAATCTTATTGGCTCAATGTTATTGTTCCCTTTTACCAAGAAGGAAGCTGAGAGTCAGAGAGAGAGACACTCTGGTAATTAACAGAGCCCAAAGTGACCATGCAGGTTAAAGTCTGCCGCAGTCTGGCTGGGCACAAAATCACGAGCGACTCACAGCCTTGTAGATTCAAACAGCAATTCTTTATTCCCGAACTCACACCGGCACTCTACAATCACATTCTGGGGAAATTCACGTTCTGGGCAAAATCCACACCTCCACTGGGCTCTGTATCCCAAAATACTCTCTGAATCTCGCGAGAACTCAACGGGAACTCAAGGATCAGGCACGCCTGAGGCAGCAGGATATGCCCTATTCCCAGCAGGGTACACCTTAAACCTGGAACCGCCCTAAACCCGGATCGCCCTAAATCCCGATCTGCCCTAAACCCTGATCTACCCTAAACCCGGATCCGCCCTGGTCCTTGAGCAAGGTCACCTTTCATGCAAAGTCACTGCAAAACCTGGGTCCACCATGGAGAGTCCTTCCTCTAAGCAACATGGAGTAGGTTGACAAAGGAAATTGTGATGCATCATTGCTACTTGGCAATGGCTCTCAGCAAAAGTCCAAATGAGGACACGTTTGAGAATATTCTAAATTATTCTGGAACAACTTCTGAACCTTGCTTACACTCTTCTACACCACTAGAAAAATTGTTTGAACCTAAGTCTCCCTAACTGTCCTTGTCCCATTATATCTTGCTGCTTCAGATAAGAATAGAATTTAAAAACTTCCATCTAGAGAAATCACCCATGAACAATAAGAATGAACTTACTAAGACTGCTTTAAAAAAATGTTTTTAAACTGAATACATAGAAAAGGAAAAAGGATGATCAAAACATTAAAGAAATTAAATCACCCACCAATACAGAGCTGCCTTTTAAAAATCCTAACATGATACTAAGCATATCCTAATAGTTGTATGATGTGAAATGACTGAGAATAAGCCTTTACACCAGTTCTAACATTACTGACTATCATTTTAAAATACTCTGCTGCCTTTTTATTTTACCACATATAAGTATGTGATGTCAAGACCTGGAAAAGATCCAGAAAATAGCAACTGAAAAATGGTTTAAAGGGTTGTAACACAGAAGTTGTGAGGCAAAAATAAATGAAATAGGATTATTTAGTCTGAAGTAGAAAGACCATGAGATAACTTTTAAACTACCTTCAAATGAATTAAAAACCACTGAAAAAAGGTGTCCATCTCCAAGAGGACATGAGAATGAATGGCAAACTGAGATCTACCATGTGGGATGAAGTCATGGGGTGAAGACTATGAAGGAGCACACCCCAGGCTCTCACACACAGAGACAACAGTCACCAGCAATGCTTTATTTGACAGTTGCTTTTCTTGAAGGCAGAGAGGTGGAAACAATGATTACCTTAAGTCACACAAGTCCTACAAATGATTGCTGATATTTTCCTGTTATTAATGTTTATGTCAGATATAAATCATTGGTCATACAATATTTCCCACTGACCATGGTGTGAGTTCACACTCCTTATGATGTCATAAGAATGTTTAATTGAATCTCTACCTATTCTGTCAGTTAATACCTTGTCACTGCCTCAACACATCCTGTACTTCTACCCTATTAGAGAGAAAAACCACAAGGAGCACTTACAAACCACAGTCCTCACATGGTTCCTCGCCTTTACCAGGCTGCTTCCTCTGAACAGGATGCACTTCCTTCCTCCCAACCACTCAGTCCATTCTCCTACCTCCCCAAGCCCTCAAATCATCCTATATTATCATTCTGGAAGACAAAACTTAAATGCCTTTTCTCAGCTGTTTTAACAGGTAAGTCTCTGCTGTCTGTCTCCAGCCCCAAGAGACAAATTTAGCTTCTGTCTGTACTTTAAAAGTACATTTTTTCCCACCTTTATTATGGCACATATCACATTATTTTTAAAACTCTTTACTTGCCTGGCACCCTGTGTAGAATGTGAGCTCTCTGGTGGCAGCAGGAGGGGACAGAGAAGTGATTATGAACTAGACCCACAAGGACTTTATTCTTTGTGCTACTCTGTGACTTAGCACATAGTAGGTTCCAAAATTTTTTATTGAATCATAGCAGCAAATAATTATCTGTGGAGTGCAAAGGAATATTCAACATTCAAATTGTTGCTGTGGAAACCATATCTAGGGATTCCTGCTGGTCTTTAAATTCAATTGATTTAGACATGTTTTCCAAGTTCCTTCGGAAAGCATTTTTACCTTCAAACGAAAAGATCAATAATGTATGTTTAAACTCTCTGCAGCAAACATGTGTGTCTGATCTATTCTATCAAAACCACCAAAATACCCAGGACTCCAGGGGTAAAAATAGTGAAGAGCATAATATATATAAAAGAAGGTTTAGAAAGTATGAATTTTCTCATCAAATCAGATGCCAGGAAAACTTCTGGGAGGCACACAGGCATCCAGATCCCCCTTCAGCATTATTTGTATATGAGTGAGGACAGCCAGGTTTTCCATGCAGAAAAATACTGCACAAAAATATTTTTTATTAATGTAGTTGTAAAGCAATATCAGACTTTTTAAATACAACTGGTCTCTTGTTGCCATTTGAGATGCTTGCTCTTTGATGTAAAGTTAATTTGTTTCTGCACATTTGCAACATTTGTTAAAGCATTTGCATTTTTGAAGAAAATGAATAAATATGTCAAGTGCAAGGCTGAATATTTTAAATATAGTGTTTACCTTCATAAGACAATATATTTTCAAAATTCTTCCTCTTAATGTAAACATTTTTACTTCTAATTGGATTCTTTTTAGATTGAATTATTCTTAATTGGACACTTCAAAAGCAAGGTGAAATTACATATTTATGCATTTTAATGCATTTTACTTCTTTTGATTCAATGCAAATTGTCTTTTTAGAAAACTAAAAAAAGGTTTAAAAGTAATAGCTTAAGGTAAGCAACCTTTATTCCACGTGGCTGCTGTAGTTTAGAGAGGGTTTAAGTGGATCCTCCAAGAGTTCCATTGTAGGAAGCCTGATCCTCAGAGTGGTGATGTGAGAAGGCAGGACTTCCAAATTGTTTCAGTAGAAATTGTTTGGAAACAGTTGACTATGCACTAGTATTTTGCACTCTTAAGGGTTTGGATGGTGACTCCCCCAGATCTATTAGGTCAAGTTGCCCACATGTTTCTACCTTTCCATGTAAGACTAAGACCAGAGAAGAGGCTTATACTATTCTAGGAAGAAACTTTTTTCTTTGTATAGTGATGAGTTTACACAAAAAGAGACCACTAGGGTGGCAGAAAATAAGTGAAGACACAGCTCTTTCAACCCCTAGTCTGTGTATACTTAAGATCTACAGGTCTATCCTTAGCAAGGACTCTTGAATTCATGCATTAACATGAGTGAGAGGGAGGGTCACGTAAAAACAACCTGGGAAAGCATCTGGGAATCTATCTGTATGAAAAGGTCCCACTCTGTGCAAGTGCCTCCAAAATGAGATTTTTAAATTTATAGACACATTTCCAATTTTGAGCAGTAGCTCACAGCTTGCCTGAAATTTACTCTTTCTATTCATGATCTGGCCAGATTCAAGATTCAACTCAAGTTGCCTTCAAATGGAGCTGACTCCAGACAAGATTTGTATCATTCTGCTTGAATTTCCATCTTACCTTTGATACCACCTAGTGAGTACTATCTTAGATTCTGCTTTATTATATAAAAATCTGTATCCTATAACTGTGTTTGGTGATTTCTTTTCTGCCATGTTCTCTGGTATGTCTGTGTTCTTCCCTGACTAGATTATAAATGACATGTGGCTGAATATACTGCCTTGTACTTCTCTCCTGTCCCCTCTCTACACCACATATTTCTGTGCTAAGGACATAGAAGGTATGTAATCATCATTCTATTATTTAAATACTCCATGTTATATCAACAGGATTAGCTATAATCATCAGGTATCACTCTTAAGATCACTTTGGTTATTAATATCAGATCCTACATGAATTCCCAGTCATACTGAGGTAAAAAAATAAAATTAGGAATAGGCAATTCATGAAAAAAATAAAAGAATGGACAAATTCTAGTAGAAAACCCCCAGAATGACATATTACATATACAAAAGCCTTCAAAAATACATGAAAGAAAGTTATGTTTTCTGACAAGCTTACAAGATTTATGCAAAATTAGCCAATATTGTGTGAAGATTGGCATTTAAGAATTAAGTTGTAGCCCTGCTGTCCAGCATACAGTCTCACCTCAACTTTATTAAATATGACCCTAAAGTGGAAAGGCATAATCCTTAAAAGGAGGCATCCTAGAAGGAATATAGTTTGAGTTCCTGGGTCCATTCTGAGTTTCAAAATGAACTAAATTTGTAACTTCAGTCAGAATTATATTGTGAAATATTAGTGGATGAGTTTCTCTTGCACTTTTCCTTTTAATAGTGACTCTTCTGTCTTCAGGCCACAGGACCAGAGTTCCCACTTCCCTAAAAGGGAACTGTCATAAAAGAACAGAGAAGAAAGATGATAAGCTCTAGATTATTACACCTGCCAGATGCCAGATACAAAGTTGGGGAATATCACTTATAGACAAAATTGAGCAGGCAGTTGTTTTCTGTTTATTCAAACTAGATAAAAATCCCACAAAGACTTCAGGAGTTTTTGAGGGCAGGAATACGAGAGTTTTAGTAAGTGGGATTTGGAAAGACTTAGAAAAAGAGTAAAGGGACATACTGCTATGGGTCATGCAAGAAACTCTGCCTTATGTCCCATCTTCCACAAGTCACAAGACATGAAAGAATTAAGGGACCCAGAAGAGTTTCAGGTCCAGGAATAGACAGTACCAAGTCTGGATTCCCATCTTGGTGTCCTAGAAGTTGGTCGGCACTACGGAGTGTCTAAGTGCCCCGAGGCCCTGAATATAGCATCAAAGCTCTGTGAAGTGTCCTGGAAGATGAGCATTTTCACAGGATGCTAGAAGCAGCCTAGTATTTTTCCAAATGACACAGAGTAGAATGAATGTGGCTCTGTATGCAAGGAGACCGTCAGGCTAGAAAGACACCCCAGAAGTAGAATGAGTTGAGATACTATATTAGTTTCCTAGGGCTACTATAACAAGGTCCCACAACTTCAGTGAATTAATATAAGAGAAACTTATTTTTTCACACCTGTGGATGTTGGAAGCCCCAAAACCATATGTCAACACAGTTATGTTTCTCAAAGGCCTTAGGGGAGAATCTGTTGCATGCATCTCTTGGCTTCTAGTGTCACTCCAATCCCTGGAACTCCTTGGCTTACAGCATGACTCCAACTACTGCCTCTGTCAGCACATGGCCTTTACCTTTCATATCTCCATATTGTATTCTGATAAGAAGAAATTAGTCATATTGGATTAGGGGACCTATCTTCCTTCAGTATGAGTTCATCTTAACTTGACTCGTTACATCTGCAATGACCCTCTTTCCAAATAAGTCATATTCTGGGGCACTGGGTGTGTTGTCAATATATAATTGATGGGCTTCAATATATCTTTTTAGGGAACACCATTCAATCTATAACAGATCCCCCATAAGATTCCAAAGACCAGGCCAGGCATGGTGGAACATGCCTTTAATCTCAGTGCGTCAGGAGACTAAGGCAGACGATTGCAAGTTCAAAACCAGCCTCAGCAAAAGTGAGGTACTAAGCAACTCAGTAAGACCGTGTCTCTAAACAAAATACAAAATAGGGTTGAGGATGTTACTCAGTGGTCAAATGCCTCTGAGTTCAATTCCCCATATTCCCCCCCCCCAAAAAAAAAGATTCCAAGGACCAGATAGGATTGTATTGTCTAGGGGACACTCACTTAGAAGAAAAATGGTCCTGAGATGTACTCCACATTTATATAAATAAGTCAAATTATACTCTACTGTCATTTTTAAGATGAAAAGAACAAAAATTAATTTTTATTTAAAAAAAGAACAAATGATTCAATAATACTAGCACTCAAAACCTTTAGAACTAAAAAACATTTTTACAAGTTTTACATGTTATGTTCTGGAAACTTTCTGTTCTACAATTTTTAACATGTAAATTTTTCTCAGTTCTCATGACAATCTTGGAAGAACATCCAACCCAGTAATCTCTTATTTAAAGATTACATTAAAACAAACTGAAAAAAAAAACTTACCAATGAAATAAAGTTGACATTTTAATCATTGTAAAACTTTCACTAGGGAAAAAAATAGAATCTACTCTGAAATGGTACACTTTGTTTTTTTCTGAAAGAGAAGTGTAAGTTTATCTGACTTGAGACACAAATATTTATCTCTCAACATGCTTGAACAAAATGCCCTCCTCATGTTCTTAGGAACCCAACAATGACCCATCTCTTCAAGCACAGCACATACCCTAATCTTCCCTTCCACCTGTGCATCACTTAGCACAGGGGTTAGGACATGTGTTTGTATCCTGGTGGCCTCATTCTGAATGCCAGCTCTACTACTAGCAATGTGACCTTTGGCATGGAATATTGTTTAAACTTTCTCTACCTCAGTTTCCTTACATTTGTTTGTATTAGCAAAAGAAATAGTCGTTTACAGTGGCTGCATTAGGGAATGGGATTAGAAAGAGCAGGTAAGAAATGATCGATATCACTATTGATGATATATTGTTTGGATTGGCTAGTATGCAGGCATTGTAATTATGTTTCAATGAGAAAATATGGAGAGTGAAGGAAAAAAGAAAAAAAAAGGAATTTATAATGAAAATCAGATATCAGCCAGTACTCAGATACTTTTCTTAGGACACAAACAAATACTGTCTAGTAGTTATTAGCTGTATGTGAAAATATTTCCAAAAATATTTCTAATAATGGAAGATAATTCTTCCATACAAAGCATCAAGCTTTTTACAATGTTTTGTAATGAGTCAAATCAACCAATATGAATTGAATCCCTTCATACTCTATGTATCAGCAAAGGACTATATATGACCATGGTACAATGAAAATGTGGAAGGAACACTGCCACAGTTGTAAATGTAGTTCATTTTTCCCTACCTAAGAGGAAAAAGAAAAATTTAATTTTCTGTCCATTTATAACAGGCCTTGGGGTAAATGCTAAAATGCAGCCTAGAGTAGAGAAAGAAACTTATCTTGCAAGATAGAGGCACAGTGCATAGCAATATTTTCTCAGTAGGAAGGGAGGGATGGGAGAAGGGATTCCTCAAGAATAAAAGAGCTGAGCTCTGGTCATAATCTGAGAAGCAGAAAACAGTGGCTTTCAAAAAACAATGTTCAATATTTCTTTATTTCCTTGATTTTAGAAATGACAGGTTTTCATAGTTTAATAACTCTGAAATTGGGGTGTGTCTTGGTTTCACTGATTGATTAAACGACTGCTGGCCAGCCAGCAGTTTTGATGTGGTTATTGTTTCCTCTATCATAAATATTTGCATTGTCATGTCTCCATTAAGTTTTGAATACTTTTGGTACTACAACTGTCAAATTTAATTGCCATTTATAATGTCTTCCAAAAGATTATGATTCGGCATTAAGGCAGAGTCATTAAATACACAAAAATGTACAGAAATGGAGTGGTGAAGAATAAATTTGATTTTAGTGAAGCAAATATTCCTCATTTCAGGAATGGATACAGATCCATATATTCTTACAAAACTATAACCTTGTGTCTTACAGAATCTAATACCCAAAGTAGATGAAGCTGTATCAGGCTTTGTTATTAAGATGTATGCAAAAGGGATTGCCTATCACATACAAGCCAAGGAACTGAAAACACAAGACTCTTCTAAATTCCTTGCAATTGGTGAAAGAAAATATGACTTTCATGTAGGATTTGTGTATGCGAGTGAGTGTACAACAATTATATGGAACAGTGTGTTTCACTGTGACATGTTCATGCATACACATTGCAAGATTTGATCATACAGGTCTACCTTTAAGGCATTATGCCATAGTTTATAACATTTTTTTCTTAGTAGAACATAGTCCAGTTGTGTATCTTTCAATCAAAGTCATCAGAGATTTAATGAAAGATTTGAAAAATATATATTTTGATATTGGAAGTTTAAAAGAAAACCTATTAGCTTCCTGATTTAAAATGAAAGATAGCCGGGAATGATACTATAGGGTGGTAGAAATAAATAAAGTGACATTTTATAACTAAGGCTAAAAAATGTGAGAGTGAGACCTTTGAATATTCTGGAGTTTAAAAAAGAAAGAAAGAAAAAGTTCAAGAGGCATTGGTTTGCAATGGCTCTTCCATTTGTTTTTCATGCCCCACCACACACAAAGTATTGAATCTCAGCCTCAGTTTCATACTCTATAAAATAGGGATGATAATATTTACACCAAAGACTGTGCAGATGAAAATGTCAGCGTAAGTAGTCGTCAGGCACTCAGCTTATAAATCCTCCCAAAATTTCAGTCCTTGTGTTTTCCCAAAGGAGAGTACCATGTTAAATGAAATCTTGCTTGTAAGGTTTATGTCACTGGTCTGTAAAGAACATGTGGTATTAAAACTTCAACCCTGAAACGTAAGAACTATTTTAAAATTGAGTAGTGAGTTGATCTGAATACTAATTTGATTTGAAGTGAGTCCTCTTTTCTGATGTGCTTTAATCCCAAATATTTTTCTGAAAGTAATTCTTCTGTTGGAAGTTTCCACTAGCTGAGAAGTAGTCACTTTCACCTGCTGTTTCTTTTAAAGAAAAGAACTCGGCAGCAGCCTGGGGAAAGATCTCCTCTGTCAGAAGTGATAAATCAGATCGTATTTTTCATTGAAATCTTAATTTTCAACACTAATTATAGCTTAGAAAAGAGTCTGGGGTGCATAATCAAACCAAGAAAAACTTCACTTTTATAAACTTGAAAGGGAAAATTGGAGTACATCTTGCTTCTGAGTCATCCTTGTCTGTGTTTAATTTCAACCATCATCAGAAGTGCTAATCACATAAATGTTAAAATGTAAGAAGAGATAAAATGTCACAACAATACAATAAATTGGTTACATTAAAGAATATGAATTCATAAAGTTTCTAACAGTCTTATACACTGTTCAGATGAACAACCAAGCTCTTTCCAAATTCCTATTGTAGAAGGATGTCTATATAGAATTATATACAAGGATTATTACTATCTGAAGACCATATGAGAGTATTGCCTCCATTTCCCTATGATTCGTCTTTCTTTTAGGATCCTACCATCAGGATTAGCACAATCAGAAATGGGCATTGAAGGATGTACCTCTCTCTCTTTCATTCACTGGACTAATAATAATGAAAAATGAGAGATCCCATACTTTGGTTCCTCTTAGGATCACTGAAACACTGAACTCTGAAGGACTTTATATTTGGAAGACAAAATGGAAATTAAAACAAATATATAGTCAAAAAAGATAAAGTGCAAATTCTTTCTATTTAGTTTTATAGACGTGTATTGAAATATCCACTACATACTACATTTTGCCAAGAGCCTCAGAGCCTACTGGGAGAAACAGATATATGAGCAGAGTTTTAACATCTAATACAGTTTGTGCTAAAACAGATGCTAAACTGCTCTGAAAGTATGTTTTCAAGATTCTCTTGCCCCACTTCATTCCATATTCTAACTTAAGACCTACATTTCATCCAAAGAGCTATGAATTTTGTAGGGCAGTTGCCTAGCTCCATAACTTTCTGAATCCCAGTCCACATGCACATTATAGGCATCATTTTGTGCACAGTACCCAAAACACGAATCCTAAACACTATTTCTTTCCATCAAAATTAAGAATCAATTTCCCTTCCATTTGTCTTCCTGCCTCAGGAACAAAACAACATACCCCATGAAGAGGAGGTAGAACACAGACCTAGAGTTGAATTAAGGTTTCAATTGCTTAACAGTGTAACCCCAAGCTAATTATCTCACTTCTTTGGACCTCAGTTTTATCCTTTGAAAATAGGTTTGATAATACCTGTCTCCTAGGATTACTTGGGAAGATTAAATGAGATAATGTATAAAATGAACTAGTCTAATATAAGTTAAATTTTCAGTAGAATTTGTAATTATCATTGCTATTTTTTCCCAGTTAATATCTGAGGAACTTCTTCATACAGGTAAAACTTTATCTCCTCCCCCATTCTTAAAGAGTGGAATTGTTTTTAGTGTACTACAATAGTACACAAAATATTAATCATACCATTCACTTAACAAGAGTCATACAATTTCTAACTGTTTCAAGGTTATAAGTTTACTTGCATGTAAACCCATATAACAAGAGTAACCGCAATCACTTAATGAGAAACCCCTGTGTGCCACTCTCACCTGGTTTTTCAGAACCTTGCTCTCCCCCATCAGGAGGTAGGGTCTTCCCCATACCCATATGTGCTTTCCTGACTAACCCAACAAATGGAATGCATCAGAAGAGACATCAATTACCTGATTGTCAAGTCTAGGTTGTGGAAGGTGACGTGGTTTTAATCTATCGTCCTTGGGATGCTTGCTTTTAGAACCCAGCCATCAGGTTGCAATGAAGCCCATCAGCCACATGGAAAGATGCCCTCTCCCCAACCCCCATGAAGGTTCCAGTGACAGCTAATATCAATCCCCAAACATGAAAGTGAACCCTCAATTGATTCCCATCTAAGCTTTCAATTCAACTCAGCTAACACCATCAGAGATGTACTACCTTCATGATCTTCCCTTCCTCCCTCCTTTCTTTCCCAGACTAGCCACTTCTTACCTAAATCTCATCCCTTATCACTTACAACCTACAGCATTTCAAGAATTTTCTAACTACCTTCTTTGTTCCCCTCTATTCCCTTAGAAACCATTCAACAAATAATTTATACAGGTAAACCTACCTAACATATTCAGTTTATTCTGTCCTTTCTCTATTTTAAAAAACTCCACACTTCCTACAGCCTAAATAATAAACTCCAACTGCAGTGAAGACATCCTAATTCCATTCCAAATTAACTCACATATTTTCATCATCTCCTAATATGAACATTCTGCTGTAGCCAATCAGGACTATTTCTTAGTAGTACCTTAAAAATCTGAATTCTTGCACATATAAGTACATTCTTATAAAGTCTCTATCCGGTGATATGTGTGACCTGCCTCCAAGAGGCTCATAATACCGAATTTTTGAATATTCAGGAATTTTTCAAGTTAAGTCATGGATAACTTGAGATTGCCAGGGTGAAAATATTTACACAATGGAAACTGACAAACACTACAAATCAGGATTTGGAAGAAGGTGGAATGAGAAAAGTTTGCCACTACACTGTTGCCCTCACCTCTCTGAATCATGTACTCAAATCTATCATATGGATGCTAGATGAAACAAAATCATCTCCATGAAACCGGGTCACCTAATTTGTGCTTCTGCTAACCTCCTAACATCTGTATATATTTCACAATTGTCCTTAAAGACCCACTGCTATGTAGAAGATTGGGCCTCAACAGTATAGCCTCGGCACTGAGGGGAATGTCTGGTTCTTATTTAGAGGGTTTCGTTTTGTTCAGTTTGGGCATAACAGAGTATCCAGCACATGCCCCTGCAAGTACCCAAGGAGTTAAGATGGGGATATTATGGAAGGTTTTAATGGTGCTTAGAGACTCTAGGACTATGTCCCTAAAGATTTCATCGCCTCTTTCTCAAGTAAGAGAGAGATTGTTCGGAGAACGCATAATTAAGTCTATATAATAACTTGACTCTTTCAAGAACAGATTTGAGATTATTGGTATACAAACACACATACAAATACAAAGTAACCAATAAAATATAAATAGAAAACTCAGATAAAGAGGGAAATGTATTTCTACTAACTAGAATATCAAATGCTATGTTTAACCATTACATTTTGCCCTGAGCTTCCTGGCAACCAGAGCAAAACGAATGGGAATGTAATGAGTTACATTATTGGAAATGTGAATTTCTCATTATAGAAAGGAGAAAGCATTCATGAAATGGAATAGCACTTTTTCTCTCATATTCTAAAAGGCATATGTTTCTGAAGCTTTATGTGTGATATAACAAAGGGTAAAATGGACAATATCCTCAATAATGTTTTTTACAAATTAAGTCCAATATTAGCTGTTTCTCATAGTGGGCTTCCATCAAAACTGAGGGCATAACCTTAGGCATGCCTCCTTCAAATTATCTCTATAAGAAGCTAAGTGTGTGGACAATAGTAGATAACAGTAAAGTCCTTCTACAACATCCCCACATTCTACTCTTCCCAAAAAGGCAAGTCAGTAAGGAACCGAGAATTATCAAGCCAGTATTGATGGCATTCTATAACAGCCTGAAGTCCTGTCTGTCAAAATCCTCTTACTGGCAATGGGCACAAATAATCACATGCCATATAAGGGACTCCAGTCCAGAGATCCAGAAATTAAAAGTAGAATCATCTCAGAGACAGAGAGCTAAAGCAGAAACTTGTCCAAGAACAGACATAAGGGGCTGGAGTTGTGGCTCAGTGCTAGACCAGGAGCTTAGCATGCATGAGGCCCCGGGTCCAATCCCCAGCACCAACACAGACAGAAAAGCAAAGAAGAATGAAGCCTGAGACAATCCAAAGAAGGATCAGCAATGATGAAAGAATGAAAGTGAGCAGAAGTTTATCTAGAAATTATGATAAAGAGCTAGAAGGGGTGGATATCAGAAGGCGGTGAATATGACATGACTGGAATTTTGTATGCTGCTAACATGTGTTTGGATAAGTGAAGCAAATGCATCTGGAAGAGTATGAATGGAATAAGCATGCTTTGGAAAATAAAGTAATATGGTTCATATCTTTCATATTTAAAATTTTTATAGAGTTTCAAGAGTGTACACTATAGACAATGTGGTAGCTGGATTTTCTTTTGATTTTTTTGGCAGGAGAAGGGGCATCTGGAAATATTTCTCAGTATTATCAGTCACCTACTATGGCCACAGTAATGCCTCAGTTGTTCTCCAACAGAAAAGCTTGCTGTAAACAGAATGTACAACAACAGCAGCTGCCAGCATGAGTTAACAACAAAAGTGACCCCCAGGTGACTGAAAAATTTGACTTGTGATTAATATTGACCAACCAAATGGTGAGTGTCTGCCAGAGACAGAGTTCTTTTTTTTTTTTTTAATTTTTTTTTATTGGTTGTTCAAAACATTATAAAGCTCTTGACATATCATATTTCATACATTAGATTCAAGTTGGTTATGAACTCCCAATTTTACCCCAAATACAGATTGCAGAATCACATCGGTTACACATCCACATTTTTACATAATGCCCTATTAGTAACTGTTGTATTCTGCTACCTTTCCTATCCTCTACCATCCCCCCTCCCTCCCCTCCCATCTTCTCTCTCTACCCCATCCACTGTAATTCATATTTCTCCTTGTTTATTTTCCCATTCCCCTCACAACCTCTTATATGTAATTTTGTATAACAATGAGGGTCTCCCTCCATTACCATGCAATTTCCCTTTTCTCTCCCTTTCCATCCCACCTCATGTATCTGTTTAATGTTAATCTTTTCTTCCCGCTCTTCCTCCCTGCTCTGTTCTTAGTTGCTCTCATTATATCAAAGAAGACATTTGGTATTTGTTTTTTAGGGATTGGCTAGCTTCNTTTCTCCATTGAGAATGATGCTAGCCTGAGGCTTAGCATAGATAGCTTTTACAATGTTGAGGTAAGTTCCTGTTATCCCTAGTTTTTCTAATGTTTTGAACATAAAGGGATGCTGTACTTTGTCAAATGCTTTTTCTGCGTCTATTGAGATGATCATATGGTTCTTATTTTTAAGTCTATTGATGTGGTGAATAATATTTATTGATTTCCATATATTGAACCATCCTTGCATCCCAGGGATGAATCCTACTTGATCATGGTGCACAATTTTTTTGATGTGCCTTTGTATCCGATTCGCCAGAATTTTATTGAGGATTTTTGCATCTAGGTTCATCAGAGATATTGGTCTGTAGTTTTCTTTCTTTGAGGTGAGACAGAGTTCTTAAGCTAGTGAGCACAGAGCCATATTTCCCAACAGAAGGCAGATACCAAAACCAGTTTCCCTTTAAGGACTTTCTTAACATGGGACAATAAAACCATACATATCACCTGTGCTAGATACAATAGCAGAATAAAAGATCAATGTATGTCTCTTTCAGCATAAAATTTCATAACTTAATTATAATGATATTAGTGATAAAGATTTATATAGTTAGATTAATAGAAAAAAATGATTTAACACAAAATAAAGCAGAATTGCTAAAGATGTCAAAGACAGAATGGAAAAAGTTAATACCTAATAAAGAGTTCTATCTCTGGAAAGAAGCAGATACTACCTAAAGCTGATATTGTAGGGAAGAATATTTAGGGCATGAGTCAAATAATGTGTGGTTAGATTTGACATATGTAACATATCATCCAACCTTAATGCCTTTTGCTTCTATATGCTGGTGTACCCTTCTGTTCAAAATCCTTCCTGGATTTCTGAACTCTTGTTTCTCATCTTTCTTACTTGGATTACTGACCTCTATGACTTATCTGATCTCCATGTTCATTATTATCTTTCCCTTCCCATTTACATATCTTCATCCCTTGCTTCTTCATTCAACCACTTCCTGCTGGTACTAACCTTGCTGCTTACCTAGATGTCTATGCTTACATTCCACCACTGCCCATATCCCAGAATGTTAATTGTTTGGCCATTCCAATGATGGATGGCTCTAAGTAACTCTTGCTCTTTAGTAAGCAGAAGTACAGTTTTTAAGGATTAATATGTTTGGAGTCAAGCTAAGATTCTTTCTAGTTTTCAAATTCTATGTGTTGAGCTGAGTTCACACAATAAACACATCTCTTTTCCCTCTGAGTTCTGAAATAAATACTAAGTACCATAAAACGATAAGACATGTAGGATAGAAATGCATTACCTTTTATAATACATTATTTTAAACCTAATATTGGAGAACATGATTTACATATTTGGTAAATTTGGATTCCCATTATTGAACATCATAATAAAACTGTGGTGCCTAGGTAGTCATAGGTGACTCTGTAACAGTACAGGCTTCCTTATGTGGTGGCATGCCCTGCAAAACTCGGGACATGAAGGAGAACCCATGAACCTGAGGGTAGCTATGCTCTAAGAGATAGAGTAGGCCAAATAAATCAATTATACATACTTAAAAATATTTTCCCTAATTCACCAATCAGCCTTTTATTCTCCAAGGAGAAGTGTAAGAGGTGAGGTGGAGGGGAAAAAAAGAATAATTGGAAAAAAAAAAAGCCCTCCATTACAAATCAGAGGACAATGGAATAAGAGCTTTTATCTCTCAAAACCAAGGATTATAATTGCAGAAAGAAAGTGGCTTATTAGGATTTAGATGAATTATCACAAGTTGGTTTACAATGATCATGTCAAGATTAATGCAGATGGCAGGGCACAGAGATGCACACTAGTAATATCAGTTATTCAGGAGGCTGAAGCAGGAGGATCACAAATTCAAGACCAGCTTGGGCAACTTAGTGAACCTATCTCAAAATAAAACTGACAAAGGGTTGCACATGTATTTCAGTTGAAGAGCACTAGCCTAGCATGTGTAAGCCCCTGGGTTCAAACCCCAGAATAACCAAAAAAAGAAAAAGGATTGGGGTGAGGAGAAGAAAATTATGAGAATACACATCACAGACCACCTCCCAAGAACTCTACTGGTGGCTTTTCCTAACCATGTTCCAGGACTAATACTGTCATATAATTTCTACTATTCAACATTCATTCTGGTTTTTTGTTTGTTTGTTTGTTTTAGGAAACTCTCATTTTATACTATGTGCCAGGCTCTGGTATACAAAACAAAATATAATGGCCCCTTCCCTCTAGGAGCTCCTGTTGTAGAAGGCAGGGACAGTGAAGGACTATTGCCAAAAAACAACTTTAATGAATCAGGGAAAACACCGTAACCCAAATAAGCACATGATACCAGGAGCGCTCCATGGACACTTAAGCGAGACTAGAGTGAATACCAGGAAAAGATGTAGCCATAAAGGATGACTCAGAGGCTCCAATGTAGAAAACCCAGAAAGAGTGGCAAGTAAAATGACTGAGGGACATATGGAGTGTGGTTCTCAGAAAACAGCACTCGCACTCACTTCAGAAGCACATGGTAGATTTGCACTTAAAAAAAAAAAAAAGTCACACTGAAGAATGGATTGGAGACGCAAGTTCTAGCAATCAGGCAAAAAAAACTCCAGGCAATTAGTGAGGGGAGCTAAGTAATGACGATTCAGATGGAGAGATCTGGATAATGTTTATACATCAGAAACAATGCTGCATCACTTTGGAAGCACAATGTGGAGCGGCCAAGGACTCCAAAACTGCTCAATGCAGGTGCAGACTGGAAGCACCCCACCTCCTAGGCAAGCCCTTCCTTCAAAGTTGCCTCTTCCTGTTTAGAAAGTATATTCTCTATACTCCAGACTCTTCATGGTGCTGAGGAAGTCTTGACAGAGATTTCATATGCAAAGCTTCATCCAGGCCTGCATGATGCCAGGGAGTCACAGCCCTGGAATTCCTGAAAAGCAAGAATTAACTGTATTTACAGGTTGATATGTATGATTACCCTTTCTCATCCCTCTTTGTATTATGTTATGATCACATCTGCTGTTCCTAATTAACATGAAAACAAAATGTTTCATAGTCACACTAAATTGCATGACTTTTTCTACTTCCTATACTACATGGTAATAACATGAGTGCCAAGAGTAGGAGGCTTTCTCCCTTAATACACTGACTGGGGTTAAAATATTCAGAGCATCAAAACAGATGGCATCAGGCACTATATTCTATATACAATTCAACCTATTCCATATCAGCAGTGTAAAGAATGACTGACAGAAAATCCATGGCTCAGGCTCCAACATAGAAAACATTAATGCAAACATCCTCCACCCAAAGGACTTGGCATTTACCACACTTTCTACTGAAAGCACAAGGTTCCTAAGCCAAAGGTCAGGGGCAGAGGGATTAACTTTTTAAAAAATATTTAAGCAAATTGTCCATCACACAAAAAGTACAGGTGAATGCATACACATGGACGTAAGCACGCAAAACACCTGTTAACATTAGCAAAATAAGAAAATGTGGTCATCCCTGTCAAGAGAATCTATTACTTTCCAAGACTAAAATGCAATGATGTTCAGTTTTCAATTCAACAGGTCATTTATCCCCTGAAGATTTTGCAAATCAAGAAAGTAAAACAGTGTATACCAAATGTATATATAAATACACATGAATATCTATATATGTACACGCATTTGATAGATCTCTCCTCCTAATAAATTATTTGCTAAATAATACTCAAGGATCATTTGACTCTTCAAATTTGACACTATATTTGTAAAAACCTCTTAGGTGACCTTAGTGTGCCACTTAGCAAAGAACATGGCGTTATCAAAAAATAAATTTCTATATGTGTGAGGAGCTAGAAAACCACATATACATTATACACAGTGAACACATATTGCATATTACATATATTTTATACATTATATATTACATACATTTAAACATGATATATCCAAAGTTATATATTCTAAAGTATATGAAATATAATGACATATGACCAAGTATATGTTTATGTTTTTAAGTTTCTATTCCTTCAAAAGTAAAAGCTAGGGGCTGGGGTTGTGGCTCAGCGGTAGAGCATTCGCCTAGCACGTGCAAGGCCCTGGGTTCGATCCTCAGCACCACATATAAATAAATAAAATAAAGGTATTGTGTCCAACTACAACTAAAAATAAATAAATATAAAAAAGTAAAAGCTAAGGTTTTTATATTTGCATTCTTCTATTTGGTGCTTTCATATGCTCCCCAAATTAGAATCTGCCTCTAGTGGTAAAAGCAGACATCCAAGTAGAGTATATTGGAAGGTCCCCAGCATCACCCCCTTCTCCTCTCTATTTTCTTTGGAGCACAGTTGCTGAGTTCCAGGGCAGTATTTAATCAGCAGCCATGAGTGATGTCATCCCCTCATATGTCACCTTGCACATCTATTTCAGGGCTGGGAAGGTATGACATATCCCATAAGGGCAGATAAAAAGGGAAAGCTTCTTTCCTGCACTGATGCACTGATGGATTTGAATGATGCAAAGCAGGTGAGGAAAGAGAAAAAGAAAGAAGGAAGGAAGGAAGGAAGGAAGGAAGGAAGGAAGGAAGGAAGGAAGGAGAAAGAAGGGAGGATTGCTCTGTAAAATTCAAAAGCCAAAATAAGAGTTCAAATTCAACCTTTGACAGACACTGCTTTTAAAGAGACTTCCTATCAGCAAAAAAATGCCATTCTCCAGGTGATTTTGCATATATTTTTAATGCCAATTCATGTCAGTATTGACACTGTGTTTTGGTGGTAAGAGGAATTAAAATGATTCTGAGTACCTAAGGTGACTCTGTTGACACATCAGATTATGCTTAATGTTTCAACAGCAAAGCAAAGTGGAGCAAAGCGGCCGCCCTATCATGCCTGCCTTATTAAAGCCTTTTGCAGCCAGGTCCATGCACCTCACAAAGAAGAAATATTTCAAATAGAATCAGTAGGCTTTTAATATAAAGAAGGACTCAGAAGTACAGACTCTCTCCTCTTTAAAGGTTATGTTCATTCTTTTCAGTGGAAATATACAAAAAGTGGCTCTTAGAATTTCCTCCCTTGGGAATTCCCTGGCTCCAAAAGCTTCAGCAGCAGTAGTGTGACAGCTGCAGCTGCAGGTCTGGTGTTTTCACAGTCTGCCTAGAGGTGCAACAAGAACCTCAGGTCTGTTTTTTTTAACAAGGCACATGAGACCAGGCATCTAAAATGTCCAAGGATTCCTCATTGGTCATATCTTCCTGTGATGCTAAATCTTCTCATCATACAGAAAGGGCCAGCTCATAGAAGGCCAACTGAACAATTTGTTGAGAATTATTCTCCAAGCTGATGTCTGCATAGAGAATGTACAAAGGACAATGAAGATGAAGCTCTTCATCAGGATCAGGCCAAGGGAGGTGACAATTCCAACATCTTCTTTTTTTCTTCAAAGAGAAAAATATCACCCAAGTAGACCCCACAAAGAGGGGCTGGATATAAGTTATGTGTGTTGAGATTTTATTTATTTATTTTAATCAATTAATAAAAGTTGTATATAGTTATTGTGGTTGATGTGATATTTTGAACTATACATTCATTGTGGAATTCTGGGTATATGTTTTTTGAAGTTGAAAGAATAGTCCTTTCTTTGTTATTTTTTCAAGAACTTAAAAATGATCTGGAATATCAGTAGGGAATTCTTCATGTTTTATATCAGTAGAATTGCATCTTGGGATTCCTAGACTTACCAGGAATTACCATCAACAGGAATATATTACTAACCATAGGTATAGAGGGTGTTTATTTCTAACTGAATATTTACCTTGCCTTTTTGTTTTTTAGTGTTTTTTGTTTGTTTGTTTTCATCTCATTCAATGCAACCTGGGATGGAAATATCTGCTCATACCTAGGACTATGGGATTTCCAAGATATATTTCTTCATTGGTATGTTTGTATATGAATCTAAGTGGAAGAAAGCAGATAATTCCCCCTAAAAGTCATATTTTGCAGCTATCTGTGGAAAACAGGCAAGTCATTGCTTGCCTAGTGCTGGTAATCACAAAGCATTTTTCTGAAAGCTTTATAAATGCTTTTCGCCCTACAGATAAGAGATTTAAAGTAGACAGAAATAAATGACAGAGCTCACAGTGACTTACCTCTATGGCACCGCTGCTCACCTAGCAGGCTGAAAACTCCAGCCTTTTCACAGTGCCTGTCAGGTTTGACTTTCCTGCTGCCAGCCAAGATGTGATGGCAAGGAAGGCAGAGGGAAGAAAGAGTGTGAACAGAATCCAAGTCAGCCAGATCCAGGGTTGAACCCAGCTCGACCACTGACTGACTGTGGAGTCCAGCTTTTTCTGATAAACTCACTCCAGAGTACTGCCAGAAAGAGTAAATTAAAGAGCCTGAACTAGCGCTCAGATCTGAGGAACTGGCTATATTTCTTTCTGAAACACATAATGCCTTTTTTTTTCCTTTTGTGGGTATTAGGGATTGAACCCAGGTTCTCTCACATGCTAGACAACCACTCTACCACTGAGCCACACTCCCAACCCTTTTTAATTCATTTGGAGACAGGGTCTCACTAAGTCATTGAGGCTGGCCTTGAACTTGCCCTCCTCTTGCCTTAGCTTCTTGAGTAGCTGGTATTATATGTGTGTGCCACAGTGCCCAGAAATACATTGCTTTTATAGCCACATCTTAAAAGCTGTCCTAATATAACAACTTACTTTTACACACCAAAGTAAGAAATAGCCTATAAATGATCAATTCCTCATCAGTTTACTAAGCCATATATGCCTTCATATCCCCAGCAGTATCAGCCAGCTTCCCATGAACCCTGCACTACTGAAGGCATTGGATACATTTTCTTCCCTAGGTGCTTTATCTCCAATTTAGGAGAGATTCCAAGAGGTAGGGTTACAAAGGGATGGGCTATCAAACGTTTTTCCTGCCAATTCTGAGGATTGCTAGAGCTCCATCAGCAGAGAATAACTGAGATCTTTTATAAGCTTTTATGTTTTTATTCTTATGTTCATAATTAACTCCATATGGCAGGAAATAGATGGTTCCCAAAATCCCCAGGCTAGTTTCTTCTTTTCCCCAATCCATAGAAGTCAGTCTTACCTCTGTCCATGGTACCTGAACAGCTGACAACACTAAGCCCAGTCCTTGTACTCACCCCTACCTTGACAGGCACAGGAATACAGTTCTACTGCCCATAGGCCCTGCCTCTGCTCATTCCTCTTCCCCAAGGCTACCTCTCAAGACATATATTCTGACTTTGCCATCATTTGACTTCCCTTCTCCCTCCCAAATGCCAAACTCCATTTTTCTGATCATTACAAACATTGACACAGAACTTACAATTCAGTAAGAAGAATTACCAGTATTTTTAAGTTTCTAATAATACATGTATATATAATCTACATATATTAACATAGTCATTTTAAAATATATACTTATATAGATAAATGTAATTATATATTTATTTATGCTTACATATTTTAAAATATATGAAAACACATTTATATATTTAAATATGCTTCTATTTGTATATATTTTACATGCATATATAAACATATAAAATATGTATTTATTCATGTATTTGTATGTAAATATATAAAGCATGCATTTACATATGTATATAAAATGATAAAAATAAATACATATGTTCTAATATGTCTCTTTTTTAGAGGAAGACAGAGAGGAAGAAGAAGCTAGAGAGGGTGCAAGAGAGAAAAGAAGGTAAAAGCAGGAAGGGAAAGGGTAATTTAAATGTAGCTACAGATCAAAGACTGAAAGAACAAAACAAAAGTTCTTTTGAGTTTACATATGAGTGTTACTTTTTCTATACACCTGTACAGTCATCTCCAATTGCTGTTAGCATCTCAAGATCAATATGTGTAACAGGTGCTACACACAAGTTAAAAAATCCTGTGAATTTTAAGACCTAAAAAATAAAATTGGTTTCATTCGTCCTACCTTGTAGCCTTACTAAAAAGTATATTGTATTACTCAACTGCTTACCAAATACCTACACACAATTGTAAAGTAGTTCTGCATGTCCTACTTGCTATGTCTTATCTTTTTCAGATCAATATTTACACTCAGAAGTGTGAATCAAATCCAAATTAAGGTCAAGTCTTTCAATTCTTATGTCCTACACATTGCTAAAATATCCCCAAAGGATACAGATCTTTTTTTGCCAAACTGGTTGGTCTCCATCCATCTTTCAATCAACTTCCATTTCATCAATAAATGCATACATTCATTCAGCAGATACACAAAGATCAACCATCAACATATACTAAGAACTGCACTGCAGTGTAGACTCAAACTATAAAAAGTATTATTCTTGAACAGCTTAAAACAAATGTGGGAGAAGAGACCAACAATTAAATTAATATGTGTAAACAGACTGTTGGGATTATGCACATGATTCTAGAAAAAAAAAAACAAGCATAACTCAAGCTAAGAAGTCTTGGGGCGGGGGCGGGGGGGGGGGGGCGGGGCTTCCCAGATGAGAACACACACACTTACTAGGAATGGATATGCAACACCCAACTAAGTACCCAATACAAAAAGGTGTTTCCAGCAAAGAAAAGAACACATGCAATGACACTGAAACAGCATCATACTCTCTAAAAACTATTTTTCATATAGTAGTTGGGTGCCAGAGCATGCAGCATTAGGAAATAAAATTAGAGAAGCAAGCACAGCTAGATCACGGAAAAATTGGGGGTGCTAAATTTATCCTATAGGCAATAAGAACTTTCAAAGAATTTAATCAAGGAAGTGATGTAATCACATTTGCATTTAAAAAGCTATGGCTGCAGTGTGAAGCCTAAATTAAAATGGGGATGGGTGGAGTTGGGGGAAGGGAGGGCATTCAGCTAGTATTCCAAGCAAGAACTGCTAGAGCAGTAGATTTGGCTATAAAAGGGCAGGGAATTTTGGAGAGAGACTTGACAAGCCATTTATAGCTGTTAGATGAGAAAGAAGGTAGGAAAAGTAGTCTGAGATGACACCTAATTTTCTATCTTTGGTAAAATAGTGGTGCCATTTCTTAAGACAGGGTCTATGGAAGTTTGAACATATTTGGAGGAAAAATATGTCAGAACTTTTGACACTGAATTTGAGGTACCTATGGAATATATAAGAAAAGAAGTCTAAGGACAATATGATGTTCAGTTCTAGAGATCAGTAGAGAATCTGGCCAGGAGAAAAGAAAGTCATTGAAAAGCTAGTTTATATTGTTTTCTAGGTACTTGCCTACTAACATAACATCTTCCCTTTTGTTTTTGTTTCTCCTTTAGTTTCCACCTCAATATTCTCTATGACCCACAACCATTTTCAGTCCTATAATTAATTAAATGTGCTTTTCCATGGCTCCCACTATAATATACTACGGCAAAGTAAAATAAGAAAACAAAACTAATGATATCAAGCAAATTTAATATAATCGATTTAGTAAATTTTTATTGTAGATAAGAGAGCAGGTGCTAAACATGAGTTAAAGAAACACGGTGGATTTTAAAGTCTGGAAAATGAAATTGATTTCATACTACCTACCTTGCAGCATTACTAAAGAGGATATTGCATTACTTTATTGTTTACCAAATACCCACACATAATTGTAAAATAGCACTGCATGTAGTACTTGCTACTTCTCACCTTTTCCAGGTAACAATCAAAAGTAGCCACTTACATTTGCAATACAGAAACAGTAAAGATGGGACATTTGGGGTCCCTGACACATCACTTTAGGGCTTTACATTAAACACCTTCCTCTAGAACAGAATATGCACAGCTCCTTCCACTCCTTCAGGTTCAAGGCTGACAGTGTGGATAATCTACTCCAAACTGCAAATTATTTTGAATAGGACACACATGCCACGCATTTATGGCAGCCTAGCATTTGGCACCTATCATGTGTCCCGTCAACAAATTCAGGAGAAAATGACTTTTCCTGCCTCAGGCACTATGCTACAGAAAAACCATGATGACAGTCCTTCTCTGGAATTATGTTTTGTGGGAGGAGAGAAGTTCATTTCAAATTAATTTATGATCTGTGAAAAGTGCTAGAAACATGCTTCACTGCACCTAGAAGTACAGTGTGCACCACTCCCTTGTAAAATCCATTTCAGGGGCTCTCAGGGCAAGACTAGGCTCCCTCCTCCTGGGTCAGGCTTGCAGCTTAGCTACTAGTATTCAGAACCATGGAATCAATTTGAAGAGTCAAAGAGGCCTGTCACCTGGAGAGGCTAAGAAAGACAGCACTAAATGCCACTGCAGTGTGTGAGGGCTAAGCCTAGAGGAATTTCAGTCTACCAGGAGTGTCACCTGGGCCAGTACACATAGGTTTTTCTAAAACAAACCGAGACCCTTTCTTTTACAAGGACCTCATTTCTCATTATTGGAGTCCATGCAGGGCAATAGCCAGTTTTTCATTCAGTTTTGCACTAATGTAACGCTTGTCAATAGCCAATTGGTCCCATTTGATCCAGGGCTTACACATACCAAGAGACTTCGTTACAATCACCAGACGTGTCAGGCCCTGATTAAAGTTGTTTTTCCTGCGGGGTTTATGGATCCATATCTATTTTGCTGCTCCACAGCTGTCTCATAACTCAACTATGAAGCTTTCCTTCAAAGCTAGGCTTTTTGGTTGGCACCTGTTTTTGCACAGCAATATTACTACCACGCACAATTATAAAACAATTTTTTTCCCAGAGATTTAAAAACTATTCCTCAGACTCAGAGCAATTCACACCCACCATGTCTCAACAAAGTTATATTAATTAGCAGAGAAAAAATAGAAGACTCTTGCCTCAGGATTCTTTTTCTTTCTTTCTTTTCTTTTTTTTTTTTTTTTTTTTTTTTTT
>NW_026000101.1:26655559-26707326 GCF_001458135.2 Marmota marmota marmota
TTTTTTTTTTTTTTTTTTTTTTTTTTTTTTTTTTTTTTTTTTTTTGGTAATAAATACCATTGTATTGACAAACTTGGACCAGGTTCAAGAAAAAGAAATATTTGTTCATTGCTTCTCTTTAAGGAGAAATGTAGTGTTGTTATGGAACGCAGAAGCCCTATCCATAGTGTTGGTTTTAAAACTGAGGGAAGCAGGTTGATCTCAGGGATAAGGTAAGAAACAAAGACCAGGTGACTTATGGTGAGAGCCAAAGCTTGGGACAGATATTGGAGTGAAATAATTCCTGGAAGTTTCTAGTTAAGATAGCACAATACATATTTAAGAACTAGATACGTTATAGGTAGAGAGAAAAACAAAGTGTGGAAAAATCTCACTGGAAATCAGCACACAACTGCCTCGGAGTTTAAGGTAAGGTGGTGAATTAAAACAGAAAACCATACTAATGAAGCAGCTCCCAGGCAAGGGACATATTCTGGGGATTAAGACACTAGAACAGCAGTCCAAAATCCTCCGATGAGGAAGGCAGGTTTAAAAAAAAAAAAAAATCACTGTACTAGCCACAGGCTATGACCAGTGAAAAGACCCTGAAGAGAGTAAATAGTCTGCCCAGCCAAAAACCTTAGCATTTCCATAAGGGCACCAACCAATTCCAGAGAAGAATAGCTTGTAACAAACAGATAACTGTCTCTGAACAACTCAAGGAAATGCCTCAGGAACTGCAAACATAAACAAATGTGTCCCCCACACTGGGCCCTTCCCTCTCCACCCTTTCCTATTTATTTATTTATTTGTCCATCTATTTATTTATTTGTTTATTTATCAGTTTAAGCTAAACTGATCGGAAACAAACACTGTTCTCTGATTTGGGATCCATTCTAGAAACTTCATATGCAATATCTGTACATGTTCCGTCCCTAATTCTTATCAGTTCCTCTGGTTTCTCAAGTCTCTAGGGGGATAAGAAAAATGGAAACCAAATGTAACAGAGTAGACAAGATAAAGACTGGAGACCAAGGAATTCCTGTTCTATTCACATGATGCATTCATAGCTTCACTCTGGAGAAGTCCTAAAATTTAAAGAATTTTCTAAAGGAGGATTTAGAATGCTCATTTTATAGAGACCAGGAAGGTCTTTGTTCAGAGTACCCATTCATGAAGATTTTTGGTTTGATCAGGATATTGATACTCAAACTTAGAGAAGGCTATCAAATAAAATCTGTTATTAAGAAAACAATAAGAAATGAGCCAAAATCATCTTTTAAAAATATAGGTATGGGCTGGGGTGTGGCTCAGCCGTAGAGCCCTTGCCTAGCATGTGTGAGGCACTGGGTTCAATCCTCAGCATTACATGAAAACAAATAAATAAAATAAAGGTGTTGTGTCCATCTGTAACTAAAAAAAAAATAATAAATGTTAACAGATCTCTTAAAAGTATTGTAACAAAAGTGTTAATCAATTTTTAATAATATATTTTATAGAATGCCTATCATGCAAATGAAAAGCCTTAACTAGGAGCCCTGAGAAAAAATAGTTTTATAATGTTGGCCTTACATTCTTCTGATTACAAATTGTTCGAACTATTGCTGTACAGTGGCTGCAATTGATGGTAATGCTACAACAATAATATTTAACTTCTAAGCTTCCTGTTGGCTTTAGACTCTTTTCTATCACTTTCATTTTCAACTGTGATGAACATAAGAGTACCAAATGACTCCTTAGACATCTAAAAGAACTGTTAGAGACTTGTAAACTTGGCTCTACTATTCCTCCTATGTCAGAGCAAAATTTGATATGAGAATCTGTTGATTGTATTCTGGGTTGTACTATTGATGAAGATAAATAAGATTTAGTAGGTCTCATAGCTCTGTTTATGGTCAGATTAATATCAAGAAAAACAGATATTCTAAGAGAAAAAAGGGAAATTTTCTCTTTATCATATACATTTTCTGAAGAAAATACTCATAATATGATGGCTGATCAAATATTATTATATTCTAATTTTCATTTTAATAACAAAAATAATATTTCTACAAAACTCTCTTGTAGAAGCATAAAAATAATTTTTAGTTTGTTTTTTAACCAATCCAACATTTATTCATGAAAAATGGGATGCTTCTGTCATTTCAAAACTCTGAAAGGAAATTTATTTTGTAGTCACTTAACTGACAAATTCATTCTAAGAGAAGCCCCTTTCCTTTTTTTTCTTAGCAATATTTGTTTTTATTAATAAATAATAATTGTACATACTTATGGTGTGCAGTGTGATTTTAATACATATAAACATTACATAATGATCAAATCAGGAATAATTAGCATGCCCATCACCTTAAACATTTTTCATTTCTTTGCTGTGCATTCAAATTCTTCTTTTCCAGCTCTCTGAAATATGTACAACAGAACACTACTTCTATATAACTGTAACACTATGCCCTTTAACCAACCTCTCCCCATCTCTTCTTTCATCCATTCTCCTGGCCTCTGGAAACCACAATTTTACTCCCAATTTCTATGAAATCAACTTTTTAAAAAATCATAATAAGAGTAAGACAGTGTAGTCTTTCTGCACCTGGCTTATTTCACTTAGCACAATGTCCTCCAAGTTTATCCATGTTGCCACAAATGGTAGCATTTCATTTTTTCCATGGGTTAATATTATTTTATATAATACCCTATTATATAAAATATACCACATTTTCTTTATTTAGTCATCCACTGCTGGACAGGTGATACAATTGATTCCTTATGCTGTGATAAAATGGAAATGCAATTATCTCTTCCACATACTGATTTAATTTCCTTTAAAAATATACCCAGTCATGGGAATGCTGGATCATATGGTAGTTCAGTTTTAATTTTTTGAGGAAACTCCATAATGTTTTCCGCAATGGCTGCACTGATTTACATTCCTACCAACAGTGTATAAGAGTTTCCCTTTCACCACATCTGTAAAGCATTTGTCATTTTTCTTTTTGGTAAGAGTTATTCTAACAGAGGTAAAGTGGTATCTCATAATGGCTTTAATTTGCATTTTCCTAATGGTTGTGATGTTAAGCATTTTCTATGTATACTTCTTGGCCACTTATAAGCCTGTTTTTATTTATTTAGATAAATGACTACTCAAGTCTTTTGTCCCTTTTTTAATTGGTAACTTATTTGGGGGCTTTAAATTATTTTTATTATTTTGCTTTCAAATTGTTTATGGTCCTTATAGACTCTAGATATTAAATAATTTATTTTTTTCCTGCAGTTTGATGAAATCTCATTTGTGTATTTTTGCCTTTGTTGCCTGGGCTCTGGATTCATATTCTAAAGATCACTGCCCAAACCTACATCCTATAAGCATTCCCCAATATTTTCTTCTTCATAGTTTGGGATCTTATATTTAAATCTTTAGTCTTTTTGAGTTAATTTTGTATGTAATGGGATCTAGTTTCAGTCTTCTGCATGTAAATATCCAGTTTTCACAGCATCATTTATTGAAGACTGTCATTTTATCCCATTGTGTCCTTACCATCTTTCTCAAAAATCAGTTAAGAATTCTCATTCTTTAACAATCTAGAGATTTCTCTTCAGAGCTAATGGTGAGATTTCTCTCCATAGCAGGCTCACAAAAATAAAAATGCACAATGCTAGAAAGTAAGATAATGCCCTGGAAACTTCCCAGGAATTTTTCTAGGATTTTGTGCTTCAGAAAATTTAAGATAGCAAATTACATAACAAAATATAACTCTGCTGTAGTCAAAACCATAATACATTGCATTTTGGACTAGAATTAATGCCTCAAAATGTAAACCTCTATATGTCACTTTAGAAAAAGAGGCGAGAAGTTAGAGCATGTCTCTATGCTAGGAAAAATTATTTCCAAAACTCTCATTTATTTGGTGAGTGCTCAGAATTCTCAAAATGAGAGCCCCTTGCTTATAGAAAGAACTAGAAAGAAGTTTACAGTTGGAACAATCTCACAATCTGCAGACTGCAGTAGCAATGATTACTGGTGTTCTTAGTTAACTAAATGAAAATTTTAACCCTCCCCCACTGGAAGAAAACACTGTGCTGTGAATGGTAGTGTTGAGTTGGTAGCATCTACTGCTAATATTACATTAACCGAGACCAACCAGGAGATCTATGAAAGTAGCAAGGATTTTGTCAAATTTCTGTTTAATCCTATGGATTTGTAGATCACTGACCAGAATTCTCAAATGTTCTAAGAGATACAAAGGTCATGGACTAAAAACACCCTTTCAAGCAAGAAAAACCTTTTCAAACAAAAGATAAGACAAAGATTTTGTGATCGGATTATATACTTTGACATATATTTCTTCTTTAGTTACTTTTCTCTTTAAATTGCTTTTCCCTTTCTGTCTTCCATTCTTCCCTTATGCACGTATCTGGTTTCTGCATCATTTTCTCTTCACTAATCTGCTTCTTTTATGCTCTTCTCATTTCTTGATGTTTTAAAAATCCCATCTTTTGTCTTTTCCTCATTTTTGCTCACATCTGATGTGGATATTCTCTTCACAAAGGCAAGGTTTGATAACCTAACCTAACCATAGACTAGATTTAATATTCTTGTGCTTGCATTTAGAAATAATATAAAAAATGAGATATCTCAACTTCAGATAAGAATTAGTGATACACGTGTTTCATTTTTTAAATGACTTCTCAACCAGTGTAACCCAGCATCTGAAAAGAAACCATACCAAAATTCTGAATCCAACACAAATTATGAAATGCTTTCTAGTACAAACTGTGATCAATAAATAGGACTATCTGGTCTAGGAAAGATTTAATCATAGCACACATCTCCATATTGTATTTTAATTATTAGGTTACATCTCCATACCTTATAATTTCTTTATTTTTATTCCAGCTTTATTGAGGTAAACTTGACAAATAAAAATGGTTCATATTTAAGGTGAAAAAATGAAACTAAAATATCAATACCTCCTTCAAAGAAAAATCAAAAGGATTTTATAAGAATGAGGTATTGCCCAATTGAAAGGGAGTTATTACTTCCATAGCTACATACCCTGACTATCCTGACAACTTTCGAATTTAGGTTTCATCTTATGTCTCTAGCTTCATGAACAATGATTTCCTTATAGTCACCACTTTATAAATGTGTATCGAATATTATTAAAGTAATTGCTAACTACAGCCAAGCTGTCAACCAGCATCAAGACTGTGTCTAAGTAACTGCCTACATTTCTTATAGTGAGTTTCTTGTATTCCTGTACAGGCACAAATAATGTAAAGCAATAATCTTAATACTGGTAAGTTGTAATAGTTCATGATTATTGATCATCTCCTATATGCAAGTGTTTCCTGTAATGATGAACAGATTGTCTCTAAGCTTCCCAACACTTTGAAGTAGGTAGCATAATGTGTATTTTACAGATGAGGAAACAGAAGAGATTTTCACAAGCCCATGTAAACCCAGATAGTAAGTGAAGAAGTAAGAATCTGAATGTAAGCCTGTCTGATGCCAAAGCCCACATGTTCTCATTTCCCTACATTGCAAATGAGCCTTAGGAACATCAAGTAGGATAGGCTGATGCTACAAAGGGAGAATCAATGTGTTAAACTAATTAATACAACCTTTAAAAATAATTTTCAGAATTTGTATTCTGATGCATCTGGCATTCCTGTCATTTGTTTTTATATATTTGAGATTTTATTCAATAGGAGGCTTCTCCCCTTTACACCTGATGTCATCTCTCACTTGATTATAGGAAAATGACTTCCATACATCTAAGCACGAAAGCTTACTGGCATGGGTTACATCTTGCTCCTTATTTACTGCTTAAAATTATGGCCCTTTATTTGGCAAACAATGCACTTTGTTAATAATAACTCTATTATTTCTCTCTAAACAAGACTACTGCAGAGGTGACACTCAATTTCTGCAGCAGAGGCAAGCAGATGGCTCTTCATGGCTCCCCACTGGCCAGGCCACAGAGTGACTTTGATGGCAGCCAGTTGCCTGCCCTCTCAGGGTGAGACACACAAATACAGCTGCTCATTGGGGAAAGAACTGGGCAAGAGAGGCAGAGAAATGACTGTCTGAAGGGGAAAGAAGCAAGAGGGATGAGGCCAAGACCACAGGCTCACTTAGAACTGGTTCATTTTACCAAATAATTACTGCAGAGAAATAAAGACCACTAATATACAATCTCAGTTATGTCATGGGACAAAGCATAACATTCAATCTGATGCCTGGGCTTCTTGCCCAAAATAAAACGTATCGTATAATGAGACTGATTTCCTGCATAAAAAAGGTGAATAATCTTTATTTCCAGTATAAATCATGACTGTTAGTTTGTGAAACACCTTCCTTATTCGGGTATTACAGGAAGGAAGAGATGTCAAAATGTGACATAAGGGAAAAGCAATTTAAATATATTACTAAATAATGATTCTTTTATGAAATCTTATAGTTTACTAAACATTTGAAACATTATTTTGGCTAAATTGGGTCAAAATAGACCTTATAAGATGGGTGGGCGGGGGTACATTATTCCTTTTCTACAAATGAGATTTGAGACCAGCTGGATCACATAATTTGCCCAATATCTCACAGGTAGAAAACACAGGAGCTAGTTAAACACTTTAACCAAGGACTTCACATCCAAACACAGTTAGGCACTTTCAATAAGACTACATGGCTTTTGACATTTTGCATCAGCATCTGTGTAGATTCAGGTGCTTTTCCTTTCATTCCCACAGCCAGGACATGTAACTTTGCAGTAGGCTTAATACCCTGTTGCCACCAGTTCCACATTTGAACAAGATTCCTTACATTTTCATTTTGCACTAGGCCCCACAAATTATATAGCCTGTGCTGTCTACAGTACTCTGCACAATCCCACAAGCCTATACCACAACGAACCTTGATTGTGGTGTTGTTAATATCATCTCCAGCATTTGGTCATCTTTTCCTGGCAGGCTCTAAGACTTTCCAGGATAGACCCCAATTACCTCTCTGATGTCATCCCTGCCCTTCAACTCTCCATTTCAGCCATGTTGGCCTTGTGGCTTTTTCCCAAATATGCCAAGTCCCATTCTCTGCCTAAAACACTTTTCCTCTAGATATTCTCATTCTGTATTTCTTCCCTTTGTTTCTCTTTTCAAATGCCATTTCAACAGAGAAATACCCTTTGCACCTAGTTATTGACCCTGTTTATTTTTCTACATAACATTGGATACTACCTTAAGTGACTCCGGCTTAATTTGTAGTGCCATTATGAGGGAAATTGTATCTATCCCAAAATTGATATGTTGAAGACCTACTGAACTCTCGATAGTTCAGAATATTACACAGGTGTAGGCATTTAAAGAGGCAAATAAATTAAAATGAGGTTGTTAGATGGGGACTAATTCAATCTGGCTAGTGTCCTCATTAGAAGAGGAAATTTGATCTTCAAAGAGACAGCAGGAGCAGGTGCACACAAAGACGACATATTGAGAGAATGAACACAATGAGTAGGTGGCCATCTCCAAGTTAAGGAAAGAAGGCTCAGGAGAACCAGACCTTTGAACACCTTGGAGTTTCAGCATCCAGAACCATGAAAAAGGTACTTTCTGTTGTTTCAGCCACCAAGTCTGTGCTGCTTTCTTATGGCAGAACAAGCAAATGAGTACTATTGTCAATTGCTTAAAAGGTGATATCACTGAGAGAAGGGATATTGTTTTGTCCGAAGCTATAGACCCATTGCCAAACTGTGGGCACATCTGATATTTTTAAATTGTTGAATAAGCAATGAATGATTTAATAATTACTGAAAAGGAGTTTGAAGAGGATCTCCAAATATTTTGTGGTTCCAAAATGCTTTATTTCATGCACCTGAATTACTTATGCCACAGAAGACACGTGGAAACCTTTTTGTTAAACAAAGGTTTTCAGTGTAATGGGAATTGACTAGCTCTGTATTTTTATCCAGGCTTGAAATGGAGCCGCTAATGGATTATTTCAGGACCAAGAAACTGAGGATCATAATATGTGCTAGAAGGAAGGCTGTCACACAGGGTTTATTACTAGAAAAAAATTGTCAAAAACAACCTACAGCAAAAATCAATCAGGAATTAAAAGGATACTACCAACTTGCCTCCCATGCATGTCTTTGATAGTTGAGATCAGTTACAACTAATTGCTTTCAGCATTTCTACAGCTACATCACTATGGCTTCATTTGGACAAACAACACATTTAAATTGCTGCACGTTCCACACGTTCCTCAGTTGTGTCAATATTGCCACAGCTTTTGTCCTCACATTAATAGGACAAAACAGAGGAGCAGCAAATTGCCAATCAACACTTTGATTGATGGTCCTATAGTTCTCTTGACTCCTTTGCCTGGGATGGCTAATATTCGCTGGGAGGTAATACATATTGAGTTCCTCCAGGCTTTTCTGTCTCTGGTGACATTTTGGACATAGGCAGTTAGGATAAGACATCTTCTACCAGGTCAGTAAACGGAGTTACTTGAGTGCTGCAAGCTCCTGAAAGAACACAAGACCTAAAGCTATCCCACCAGTCCCCAGAATATGTCTTCTGACTACAGAAAGTTGCCCAGATCATAGAAATTCTTATACAGATGGTCATGATTTCCATTTATGAATGTGTAAGATCAAGAGGAAAACAATATTGTGGTAAGAATTTCAGAGCAGTTCCAATTTTACACTTGGCTTCCTCATACATCTTGTTTTTATGCCAGAAAACAGGGAAAGAATCAGATGTATTATATGCCAGGTACTCTGGAAAACTCTTTAATACCCTAGCCATTCAATTATAAACTTAACATTCGGGAGTAACTATTCTTACCAATAGGAGGTAATGAAGCTAAGATTAAGAAAGACCAAGAATTTGTCTAAGATTATTCATTAGGAAGATATAGTTAACAGATCTTTTCATTTACTTTTTAAAAATTTGATACAGGGTTTAAATAAGTTGCTGAGGCTCATCCCAGCATTCCAATGTCTAATTACAGAAGCTCTCCTCTCCAAAGGCCAGCCCTTATTATTGTCTCAGCATTTGAGATTTGGTTGGGGCCAACCTGACAATTGGATCTGAGAAAAAGAGATATAACCTAGGTCCTCTCATGTACAAGCAAGAGGAGGACACAAATGATATCTCAGATTTTTATAGGAATGGTTAGCTTGAACTTACTGCATGACATCACAAGAAGAAAACCTGGTGAAGAATGAAGCTAATGCACAAAAAGCCAAGCAAGATACGGAAAAATATGGTTAAGAGAGAAAAGGAAAAGGAGAGAAAGAGATTATAAAGGCATAATTTGACCCCTGTATCTAGCCATGTCAGAAAGTTTTCACAGATCCATATCCAAGGCTTTGCCATCTGTCTGCCACTTAATATCTTTTTTTCCTAGTGGAAATTTAAGATTTTTTCTTGGTCATATGCAACCAAGAATCTTATAAAATACCTATGATAGGAACATCCACAAATATCAATCGTCTATTCATTTTGTAAAGTTCTTTTCTCATGCTTAACTCAATAGGTTAGGCTTTGAAAATAATGCCAACAAGGACAGTTTGACACCACTATCTTCAGACTAATAACAATAATTATCAGAATTGTTCTACCTGCTACCCATCAAAATGCAATATTAAATTTACTATGAAGTGAGACAGTAAGTGTTTATCAAGAGACTAATGTCCTCTGATCATCTCCACCTGTGACGGTATTACCATAGGAAGCCAAAACCTGGAGAATTGAAGGGATTTGGCCAAGATCCCTTAGCAGTTAGTGGCAGACATAACTTGGCTAGTCATCACTCCCCTATTTCTCTGTCTGAGAAATAAAAATTGAAAAGCAAAACTGAGAAAGAGAGACACTGATGTCCAACATCATTTGAGGTCTTTATCCAGTTGCATAGTCAATCAGCATTATACCCAGAATTTTAGTTATGTCAGTCAATAAATTGTACCTTTTTTTTCTAGTATGGGCATTGAACCTAGGAGCACTTTATCACTGAGCTATATCTCCAGCCCTTTTCATTTACTTTTAAAAATTTTGATACAGGGTTTAAATAAGTTGCTGAGGCTCATCTCAGCAAACCTCCTGCCTCAGCCTCCCAAGTAGCTGGGATTACAGGTGTGCACCACCACACCCAGAAATAAATATCTTTTCTTTTTGATGAATTTAATTTGAGTTCAGTTTTTGTTACTACAATAAAAAAATACCACAAATATTATCAAAAAATGTTCAACTTTTTCTGAATTCTCTGAAAGATATTCTAATAAATATCTAGAGCTGACACTCTGGACTTAGACCAAAACTATCAGTTGTCTTCATTCTTAAGACTACAAGTCAAAAATGTTTAGGTTAGTTTTAAAAAACTAGCCAGTCTAAAATAAACGTGATCACAACTATTCCTGCTCTGTGGTGGCAGATTGTGTCTTCCAAAATTGGCCATAGTAATATTCCTGGTTCCATGTGCACTTCCAGCACTTTGCTATGCTCCACCAAGAGATGATTCCATTTGTTCCTGCCTAGAAACTGGGCTGGACTTGGTGAATACTTGTGGGAATACAATGCAGTGGATATGATTCATGACTTCCAAAGTGAGGTCATAAACGGCAGCACCTCTTCCTTTCTCTCACGTGCGCACTCTTACCTTGCTCTCTATCCCTTTCCTTCATTCTCTTCACTCTCTCTTTCCTTCTTTTCTTGTCCTTAGAATCCAACTACCATTTTCAGTGCGAGCCCACTCTTACCTTGCTCTTTATCCCTTTCCTTCATTCTCTTCACTCTCTCTTTCCTTCTTTTATTGTCCTTAGAATCCAACTACCATTTTCAGTGCGAGCCCAGGTCACATAAAAAAGCCGTGTATAAGTGTTCCAATCAACAGGCCCAATTAGGTCCAGGGGTCAACAATGTGAGTGTCAAGACTTCATATTATTTTAACTCCCTCTTCCAATTCTTCCAGGGGGCCCCAGATATTATGGCGCAAAGACAAAGTGTCCCATTATACTTTGTCTGAATCCCTAATTCACAGAAATATGGAACATAATAAGTGATTATCATTGTTTTAAGCCACTGAATTTATGATAACTTCTGCCCAGCAATAGGTAAGAAATATACCCTTCCTATTGTAACTATCTTAATTTATATGATTTTCATGGGACCTTATTTTTAGAGTCATATTTTAAGGCACTTAACACAGCCCTCCATCCCTCAGCAAATTCCTCTTACCATTTCTTTTCATGGACTGCATGCTATCAAAAAGTTCACCTTTTCAACAAGCTACAACACACACACATCAATCTGCTTTTCTTTATCTCATTAATCATATATTCCATAACATTGATCAGAATGAAATGATCATAATTGCCACACTGAAATTCTAGCTAAGATCCTAACAAAATCAAAGTAAATTTGTAATTTTAGATTATCTGTGCAGACTTGTCAAAAATATTTTCAACATATACGTGTCTCAAAATGAAAACCACTGCCACAGATTCAAAACATAAATACCTCTAAACTGAATACTGAAAGTGACCGTCTTACTGCCACCAAATGTCAACTTATGTTGCTTTACTGATAATGCATTGGTAATGATGAGGTATTTAAGCACCCAATACAACTTTGCAACCTATCAATGGCAGACTTAGAAAAGGTTATTACAGGGATGGGGCTGGGGCTCAGTGATAGGCACTTACCTAGCATGTATGAGGCACTGGGTTTGATTCTCAGCACCATGTATAAATAAATAAATAAATTAAATAAACAAATAAAGACATTTAAAAGAAAGAAAAGGTTATTATCTTTTCTTACTCATTTGGGGCACATTGACTTTTTGAACTACAGGCAGAGTTGGCAACAGGAAAAGTCCCATGACTATTGTGCAAGAAACATCACATATGTGCTTCACTGGGCCTTTAATGTGACCCAAAAATGAGAAGTACTATCAAACTGATATTGATAGCACACTTTACCTTTATTTTGTCTACATACCCACAATTATACAACCTTTTTGACCAAACAGCTGGTCAGTTCAGGCAAACAACTAATAATCTAATTTTTTTTAAAAAAAATCAAATGGTTTTGTTTGCCTGGATGAAGCCATTGTTTAAATAACTAATCCAATGGAAACTGTCAATAGAGCATGAGTCTTTCAATTTCATTCTCCACTTGCCTTTTCCACCATCTCTTTTCCCTGAAAGTGTTTATTCAATTCAACTCAACAAATATTTATGTAGCAGTGGAACAAGTGCAAAGGATACAGAAAAATACAAACTAGCCCCATTCTTACCTCAGGGGGCTTACAGCTTTGCAGGTGAAACAGATAAGGAACAGTTACCCAAAAGCACAGAGGAAAGCCACTTTGGCAGAGCATTCACAGAGACAGATTTAATAATTCCTCCCATCCTATATCATTCCCATTTGTAATGTTACTTTGCTAACCCTCTTATCAGGAAGTGGCATCAGTTTTTCAATCTTTTGACTCTGCATGAGGTTTCCCTTTATTAATATAGTATTTGTCACCATAATACAAGCAGAGAATTGTAAAGTGCTCATACCTGGGGCTTGCCTCTTTCAGATGTGGCTGAGAACTCTAAGTGAATTAGCTGGTCACACTATCACCCAACTTTCCCAGTCCAAATTATGAACCTTCATGATTGTGAGCAAACAAATGGTTGTTGTTTCGAACCACTAAGGTTTGTTGTGATTGGCTCCAGACCAACAAGTAATTAAGGCAGTCACCAAATCCAGACCCAGGGTGAACAGATGAAAAGGAGTCAAAAAAGACTTTCTAAAACCCGTGCAACAAAGAAAAAAACAAACAAACTAGGATGTAGGCACTGAAGGAATTTAAATTCTGAAATAGAAGACAGCTATTATCACAATGAACATTTTAAATCAATGCCATAATCCACTTAATGACTGGTGTAGTTGCCAGTCTCTAAGAAGATACCTGGGATCCTTAAGTGACTGCTACATTTGGATCTCTGATGTCCCCCCATGTGCCACATGTTAAAGGATTGTTTGCCAGCCTGTGGTGCTATTGGGAGGTATTAGAACCTTAGGAGAAGGAAGTTAGTTCACTTGGGGGGTAGTGTGCCTTTGAAGGGGATTTGGGAACCCTAAAATCTTTCCCTCTCTCTGTCTCCTGGCCGCTATGAAATAAGCAGCAGTTTTGTCTAGCACACACTTCTATCGTGACATTCTGCCTCATCACATGCCCAAAAGCAATTGGGCAAGAGACTATGGAATAAAACCTCAGAAAATATGGCACAAAACAAATCTTTCCTCCTTTTAAGTTGGTTTATCTCAGGAACTTTGTCACAGCAATGAAAAGCTGACTAATACAGTGCTCAAAAGAATATGGTAGAAATGACAGGGTATGACTTCTGAGGGTAAGTCAGGGCATTGAAGCTTCTACCTTGGTTTCTCAGATACCTTGCTCTGATAGAAGCCACCCAGAATTCCATGAGAACACCCACACAGCCTCATAAACAGATCTATGTGGAAAGGAACTGAAGCTTCTCACCTATAACCAGCACCAAGAGTCAGAAATGTGAGGGAATTGCCTTGGAAGTTGATGGTACAGTCCGACCCTTAGTCCACATCTAACAGCAAACCAATGTCAGACACCAAGCCAGAGCTGTCCAGCCAAGCCACAGCCAAATATTTGGACCCACAGAAACCAAGTAAGATAGTAAAGAAGTATTGTTGTTATAGGCCACTTTAGCTGTAGGATAACACGGTCCTCAGCTATTGTAACCATACGTGACGAGTGCTGAGGAAAGAGGATGAATACAGCAAATGCTCCTTTGTTCAGCATTACCTCATGTCAATTCTCAAACAAAATTGATCATGGATTACTTTCTAAGAAAGACTCCAGGAAAGCTGGTATTCCCGTTAATTCAACAGACAGAAACTGGTTAAATACATTATTTTTTTTAAAATGATTTTAATAACTAATTCTAAAACACAATGTCTTTCTTCAGTCATGAATAATTCAGAAAATGTCAAGTAAGTAGTAGCAAGAGACAGCATGAAGTCAGAGAAGTTCTGGGACTTCCAGCTTCAGCAACATTGTCATGTCATTATAAGTCATTTCTGTCTCTCCTACTGCTCATAAAAGCTCTACATCTTAAAGGAGTGTATATTGGTAGACTCTCTAAGGAAAATACAATTCTTATAACAATGATAATCATAATATGATATGATGAAACCTTTCTCCCTAGAGTTATTGAAAATCAAATAAGTTAATATCTGCCTGAGAACAGGGGTGGAATTTTTGAAGGCAAGGAATGAAGCAGAGGCACCTTTCAGGGTCTGCCTGAGCCCAAGAACTTTCCATGAATTTCATGGCATAGGACCCCTAAGGCTCAAATTTGTCATAGTTGTGAGGTAGGGAAGGACAAAGCACATGCTGTGGAGAGCTAGAATATAACCCCACTTCCAGCTCTGCCTCGGTCTCCAGTTCTGCCATTGTACTTGATTGTAGGATCTAAGTTAGCAGGTTAATAAGCCTGTACATCAGTTGTCTTACCCATAAATAGGATGATAATAGTGAAGAAACCTCTTGGGAAGAATCATTAGGAAATCAGAAATGATATGTACATAAATATTTTTATTTTAATCTAACATGTACACATATCCATTCTTTGGCCAGTCTTTTGAAATTTGTTGGGTGGAATGAAAATGTTAGAATTGTGAAGGAACTGCTGGTAGAGAATTGCGTCATTCACATCCAATTTGGATGATTTGTTTTTCAACTTGCCTTCCAGATCAGTTTTCATGGAAATAATAATCCTATTTCCACATTCATATTTCACTGGTTTATAGAATTATACCAGGTTCAGCTGGTATAAACAGGTTTGGAAACTACACAACTGTAAATACACAACTAAATGTATTGGAGCAGAAGTGTGCAAGCTTAAGAGAAGCAGCCTGCCAGCCCTGGGAAGAGGCTTGCTGGCCCTGAATACTGAGTGAGTACAGTCTATACCTTGTGCAGTGATAATGGGAACATCAGTTACTGTCTAGATCTGTTGAGACAGATTCTACCAAATCTGGGTGGGCTTTAAAGTCAGAAAAACCTGAGTTTGCATATCCCCTCTGCCTCTTGCTAACAGTGTGACTTTGGACAGATGCAACATCTGTGAATTCCAATTCTATTAGTTACATAGAAGGGGTAATAAAATACCTGGAATAGTGATTGAGAACTGGTACCCTGGATTCCAGTCTATGTCTGCCATTTACCAGGTGTATGACTGTTAGCCAGTTAATTCATCTCTCTAAACATCAATTTTATCACATATAAAATGGCACTGATAATTACACGTACTTTCTGGGGTTGTTTTGAGGATGTAATATGATAACATATATAAGACAATTAAACCCAGCAATTAGTGATTTATACACACACTAAATAAACATTAGTTGCTATCACTTCTGCCGCAGTCTGGCTGGGCACAAAATCACGAGCCACTCAAGCAGGAACAAACTTTATTTCTGAACTCCACCAGCACACTCCACACACGCTCCTGGGAAAAATGCCAAACGCCACGCCAAGTGGCTCCTCCCGGGACACACTCCACCAACAGGAAATCCCTCCTCCGGAATTCCCTCCTACCACACTTCCCCAACCAATGGGAACTCTCCGGGAGTCCCGTGAGAGAGCTCCAAAGTAGCAGGCCTAGGCAGACAGCAGAGGTCTAATCTCCAATTGAATGCACATCTTAACATAATCATTATCATCTCAATGGCTTGCTGGGGTCACCTTTCAACCAAAAATGCCATGCCTCATTCCTACTTGGCTATGGCTCTCAGCATCTCCCCCCTTCTGTTTAATTAAACAAGCAATGTGGCTTAGGGACTACAATACAACATATGGTTCTTACCCGTCATGGGATGAGCTGACCTCTAGGCATCAGCCTCCTGTCTTAGGTTGGTACCACTGCAATTGGATCATACCCATCACTGATTACCAGTCCAGCATACAGCCATACTTGTGGATAGGCCTATGCACCAGTGGGGGGGTGAGGTTCTTTGCCTCACCTCTGTTGGCCCCCAAATTTTAGACCATCACTGGTAGAAGGGAGAAGGATACAGAAATGCCACGACACCAAGCCAATTGACAGCTCCTTTGGAAAAATTGTACCACCGGTGACACCATCAGCAAAGATACTCCAGCATTACCACAGTCTGCTGCACCAACAGATAGTTCACAATAAACAAGTCAAGATGGCACCTGGCATTTTGCAGAGGGAGTGGTTTGTGAAGTAACGCCAGCGAGCCATTAAGTGTGGAGATTCCTTATTGGTTGACTGCTGTATCTAGTTTATGTTAATTAAGATAAGCTGTGTGGAATGTATATATACCCCTCCTGTCCTACAATAAAAGGCTCCCACTTCTGCTGTATCAATGTACACAAGTTGCTCGTCACCCCTCGGTTATTTTGCTGCAGCCGGACCGCGGCAACTTCTGTTATAGCTGAGAAAATTAAATTAGGTATAGATCTAAAGTACTTCACAAAGCTCCCAGCCATAGCTCCCAAACCATAGTAGACACTCAATAACTGGTGGTTATTATTAATAATATAATTCTTAACTCTGTGTTATCTTTCCACCACTGAGACCAAAATACCTGACAAGAACAACATTAGAGGAGGGAAAGTTTATTTTAGGTTTGCGGTTTCAGAGGTTCAGTTCATGCTTGACCACCTCCATTGCTCTGAGCCTAAACTGAGGCAGAACATCATAGCAGAGGACCTAGCAGAGGAAAGTTGCTTACCTCATGGCATCCAGGGGGAGAGCAGGAGGAGCCAGGGACAAAATACAGAATCCCCAAGGCATGCCCCAGTGACCCCCTTCTGGTACACACCCCACCTGTCTGCAGTTACAACTCAGTAATTCATTCAAATTATTAATTGCATAAAATGGTTCAATTCACGGATTAGTTTATGGCTCTCATAATCTGATCATTTTGCCTCCTGCATGAACACAGGAGTTTGGGGTAATACCTCATATCCAAATCATAAAAAGGGTTAATTTGGTAAGACAAGTAACTATTATTACCATTCTATTATGGATAATGTCTCATAGAAGCTTGGCAACTTATTAGGGACACAAATTTAGCCTGAGAATTAACCTCTACATTTGAATGCCAATTATAATCTCTATTTTATATTGTTATCTCAGGTAGAGAATTTATTGTACCACAAAAAAATCTAAGTCCTCATGCTTAGCAAATGTGAAACATACTTCTTTCTAGAAGTCATAGAAGATAGTACTGAGCCCAGAAAGAATTTTAGGGTCACATATCTTTTTCAGTGCCCTCAATAGGAAACATTCAAAATTTCTTCATCCTTTAATTTATTATTTTAAAAATTGTGTGTGTGTGTGGGGGGGTGACTATGAGTATATCTAGTATAGTTTGCAGGCATACCATGCTTTTACCATCTAAAGGAAAGATTATGGTGTCTTTGTCAGCTTCCCTGCAAAGAGTAACTACTATTCTAATGTTTTTCTAAAATATGAAGTCCTATAAAATGACTAATTAGCATTTTGTTAAATGACTTTGGAAAACAGCAACATAAAAGAGACTATACATCCTCCTGCTCAGCGTATTTATGGTAACTCACTGTCTCACACACCTGGACTTGGAATAACACATGAAAAGAAAAGGAGGATCTTGTCTGAATGCTTCCCCCTGGGGTTACCAGGGCCTTTTTAGAGGTCCAGTATGTTTTGGACAATGGCATCTCTTTGGCCTCAACTTTTAACTATAGCTCTTAAAAAAAGAAATCTAAATTGTCTCTGTAATTTTCTGGCCAGCGCTTAGAATACTTGCTCACATATAAACTAGTCACCTTGCTGCTCCTCACTGAGTATAAGATTGATCCATCTGTCCAACTTGTCTTCTTATCGCTTCTCATAAAATTGCTTATGTTCAAATTAGCCAATAGACACTGTACCTAAAACCATTAGGCCCTGAAAGCAAAATATGTAATTAAGGTCTACCCTTCCCACCTCCATTTCCACTGCGAAAGCACTCCACAGCATTTGGTGAAATTGTTGCTTTTAAGTCTGCTTTGTGGAGAAGGATTTGGTGACTCCTGACCCTTGAGGGTTGTTCTTTGACCCATCACTTTCCTCCACCATCTGGCATGTTTACTTGAAGCAAACGCCTTGGGTCAGAGGGCAGAGCAGACATGTGGAGGGACAGCTTTGTCATAAAAGCAATAAAGAATGAGTGGGCGCTTCAGATTATCTCACTGTGCATTTTGTTCAGCCGCCAAGCACAAAGAGGTAGGGTTAGTCATATGGCCAAAATGAAAATAAATAAAAAGTCAGTTACCACGTAGCCAAGATGCCCAAGTTCAAAATCTGAGCACAGTTTCCTTTTCCATTTCTGAGAGATACTTTTTATGCTTTACTGGGCACATTACTAAACAATATGTTACACCAGACACAAGGGGAAAAGTGGTTTATAGGCTAAATTAACCAGATTGATTATTCAGGAAGAGTGTTGATAGTCCAATAATCCCCAAGCAACAAAATTAAAGACAGATAGAATGGAGTAAGGAACTAAAGATCAGGTAATCAATTTTTTTTCATATCCAGGGCTCACACTGTAATGAGATAATAATGATAATTTTATTTCTTAATAACTGAAGTTTTTTTTTTTTAAAAAAAAGAACAACTCAGAAGTGAAGAGTGACTTCCACTGTGTCCATCTATTTTAAACACCCAGATAGGGAGCTGTAAAAAATAAACTCCCCCACCCCTTATTCTGCCATTAACCCTAAAAATGGGGACACTGGATGAAGGTACAGAATCTTCAGCACATAAGCCCCTTGTCAAAAATCCTCAAGTTTCAATTATCAATAACTACTTCTGGTTCCCTTTTGAAATTTATTTGGATTCTGAAGACCTTTCAAAAGTCTGTTGCATCCCTCCAGCTTATAACAATGACAAGTGGCCTCCAGTTTGTTCAGAATGTTTTCCTGTCGCTGAGGATCTGTTTTCCTCCACAACTCTGGAAGGCATAGAAAAGAGATGGGAAACTTCTGAGTTCACCAAAGCCTCACTTCAACTTTCTGTTACTTACCTTTGAACATTTCAGGAATAAGATTAAAATTTTTTATAAAAAAATTGCCCTGAAATAGAAACTCAAAAATGATTTGTGTTTATATTCATTCTTAATGTACAGGGGGAAAATTGCCATGAGTCTTGAGATGAGAATGATTAAAGGGAAGAGTTAGTCAGCAAAAGGAAATGAAAAGGGATTTTTTCCCCTCCTCAGAAAAAAAAAAAAAAATATATATATATATATATATATATAAAATAAAACAAAGGAAAAAAGATTAAAGGAGACCTCCCTCTTCCAGCCTGATTGTCAGGGGATAGTTCTTCACATTGCGAATACGCTTTGATCTTGGAAGCTCTGCATTTTCAGTCTCTGCCAAGTTGGTAAAAGGGATGTCCCTTGTGGAAAATTTTCTCATATGGAGCTTTTCAAAAAAAAAAAAAAAAAGATCCTATCTATCAAGATTTCTAGCCTTTGCAACATTTCTCTTGAAAAATTCATGGCACAGAGTATAGCCATTCTCTTTCCAATTCTAGACTTTCTGTAAAGAGCAGCTATTTGCCCAAGTTTGTCCTTGCCAGTTGCAGAATTGATCACACTATAGATAATTTATAGGTTGACATGGAGATCATACTAATGTGTCCACTTACAAGCACAGAAAGGATTTCTGGGCTTCTTTTGAAGAAAAAGCCTTCTAGTGAAGTTTCTTCCATTCATATTTAATAAACTAGTTCATGCAAGAAAGAACAAGAAGAGCAGGAGCTTTGGAATCAGATAGACTAGGGCATGAATCTTACTAGAGGGGTGACCCTGGGCAAAGCATTCAATTGCTTTGAGTCCCAGTTTCACTTTTGTAAAAGCAAAGATAATACTGTTCACCTTTCAGGATTATCAGGAAGATGAATTGAGATAATGTGGATCAAAAATCCTAGCACAGGGCACTCAACAAATGTTGCTTTCATTTTATATTAGTTTTATAAAAGAACCTATACCTGTTTCAAAGGACAACTAAACTCAAATTTGTCCATTGAGAAAATGCTCTTTTCCACAAGCACAAGGCAATTTATCCTGCAAACTCTCTTTCAGTCTGAGACCCCTTAAAGCAACTTTTCTGTGCTCTCAGAGCAGACACATTGGCAAAATTTCCCCTAAACCATGTGTAATCTTTTCTACATATTGGTCTTTCTTGAGCAGTAACTGCACTGCTTTCCGGGTCGAGGGTGCCAAGAGGACAGGGATAGAGATGACATGTGGAGGCTGGGAATGCTGATAGAGGGGCAGGAAGAGACGACTTCACCCAGCTTATTGGGGAAAGTAGGATTTGCAATGGAAAAATAATGTAGCAGCGGGGTTCTGAAGGGTGAGAAGTTGATCACAAAGTTTGTAATTCCACATTAAGGAGCCAGTGTTTTCAAAATCAGAACTTTAATTAGGAAAGAATGATAGGTACATAGAAAAGCATTCCTCTTTTGGAAATCTCTAGCTCCCTTGTGTCAATTTCTAAGCCTTTATTTCTACAAGCTATGGGAGGTCCCTGGAGGGTCAAGGCATCCTTCTGCTCTCATTTAGTGACTTGAATACTGAACCTTGTAACCAGAGGATCTTGTTTCCTGCTCATAAACCAAGGTCCTGGAGAATCCTAGGGCCAGAACCTGGAAAGTGCCAGGCCTTCAGACTTGGTTTGGAATACCAAGCTTTCTTCTCCCTAGCTCCATCACTTGGGGCAGGTTTTGCTATAGTTTGGATCTAGAATTCCCCCCAAAACCGCCTGTCATAAAAACTTGGTCCTTTGCTTAGCACTGGTAAAAGGTGGTAGAGACCTTTAAGAGGTGGGGCCTAAGTAGGAGGTTTATGTCATTCGGGGCATGTCCTCAAAGAGGGACTATGGGACAACAGTGTCTTCCTCTTTCTCTTTTGCATCTAGGCAAAACATGGTCAGCAGCATTCCTCACCACACGCTGCCCACTATGATGTTCTACCTTACAACAGGCCCAAAGCAATGGGTCCAAATAACCTAAAAACGTGACCCGAACTTTCCTCTTTTTAAGTTGAATATCTCAGATATTTTATTATAGTAACAGAAAGATAAAACACATAGTATTTTAAGCCTCATTCTCCAGATCATAATATGGGAAAAAGAATACCTATCTCACAGAGATCTGTGGAGGTGACTTAACATAGGTGACACTTAGGTATGGGTCCAAAGGGGGTAAGTCAGGGATGATCAGAATGATCAGTGTACCCAAAGTCACCTCTCCCCTCTAATCTTAGTTCACTGACCTCAAACCAAACTTCTCCCTCTTGTTTTTCTCTTTCTCCTTTTTTTTTCAAAGAAAAAAAAAACTGCAGCACTTTTGTACATGTTAATTCATTTAAAACTAACAAAGACACAAAAGAAAGGAAAGGGAAAAGTCTGAGCTGTGTTAAAAGTGAAGATACTAAGGTATGTAGAGGTGAAATAACTTGCCCAAGGTTTCACATCAATAAAGACATTAAAGATTAGAAACGTACCTGGGATTTATCTTTTAAGAGTCATAAAAGATCATTAAACAATGCTTCTTTCTGTAAACAACTATGCAACAAAAGTGGAGATATTCTGCAGAATCAGACGAATACAGAGGTATTCGTCACAGGAAGTGGTGACTTAGGTACAAAGAAATAGGGTGACCTGTGCTTCCCTGAAATGAATTTACTCTCCTCCACAAACACAGCCTCCTCTGCCACAAAGAAGCCAAGAATCAGCTTATCTTCACACAGGCAGACAGACCCCCAGGAAAGAAAGGAGAGGGAAGAGTGAGGGCTGTGAGGGCTGTGACGACTGTGTGGACTTTCATAGCCACAAAGGGGATGTCAGTCTTCTTCATATGAGAAGAGAACCGAGGGACAGAAAGTGACCAAATATGAAGGAGATACTTCCATGGAAAAGAATGCATGAGGAGTGGGAAAAAATGTACCCCTCCCCCCCTATGCTCACTTAAGAAATCTGACTCTAAAATTTGGGCTCCTAGCACTATGTGAAAGAAAGCAGAATACTCCAGTTCACACTACAGTATCACAGGCTTTCATTTTACATTTCACCCTTGTTGTACCACTTACTAGCCATGTACTCCCGGGCACATCCCTAACATCAAATGCTCTCATATCCTCACTTATATATAATAGTGCCAGGTATAGAGAATTCTTATGAGGTTCAAACTGATTGATATAAATATAGGCTTACCACAGTACCTCATTATATAGTAGTTGCTCAACAAATGTCAGTGATTATTAACATTAATGTGAGACAGCCATGAGTCAATAAATGTTTATTGATCATCTCCTTTGTATCAGATTCAATATGGTTTTCTTCCTGGTGCCATTTATAATGGTTATAGGAAAAGCATTTGTATAAAAACATAAAAACAGTCACTCTTGACATCTTCATAATGATGAAGACTTTCTCTTTTCTCTCATTTTTCAGGTCACTGACACTCGTACCTTCCATTCTTAATTTTTATGAATGCATATTTATTGTTAAATGGGAATTTTCTTAAGTAATAGAACATATCTTCAGTGACTAAGCATCTACAATATTTGAGGGGTCCCTAATCCCTTTTTCTGATAGTATCTCTAATTTTCACAACAGATATTCACAGCACAATAATGTTGACATTCTCATCTCCATTTTGTAGAGGAGGAAACTGAGGCCCAGAGAGTTGGTGACCTTCTCAAGATTCTTTCAATGTCAAGCACCCCAGATGTCCTTTCAAGCATATTTCAATGTACGCAAATGTTAAGGCCCTTACCTATTTCATAAAGCAAGGTACACCTAGAAAACCACACAGGCTGTTTGGTAGACCACAAGGTTTTTTTAACAGCATCCCATATTTCTGTTTTGAGTCTCTTGCCGCTTGGGTAAACATTGTACTTTTCATTGGATATACTGTAAGTCATTAAAGTCAGTAAATAGCAGAAATGAATAAAACAGCAACTTAGATATTTTTAACACCTCTGAGTTAAAACCACTTTGCAGTGGGGAAGAAGAACAGATGCCCGCTTCTAAATGTGAGAGCCACCAACTGGGAATTTGCTAGTTGTAACTGCTGCCATCTGTTTTCCACTGTTCTTTTTACCTGCCTCTCTTAGATTTAGTATTTGAATTCTGGGCCATGGATTCTTCGTAAAGGTAGGGAGGAGCGGGAGGGACTCCAATTTGAAATTTTCCCAGGTGCTCGCTCCTGCATTAAATCAAAGGTAACTTCTCAGGGAAAAAAAAAAAATCATGAGAGCGATTATTTAACAACTACATTTTACTCTTCTATACATTCTTTGTACTCCTATTTCCATGTGCATTTTTCCTATTTAATCAACTTCCTGCTTTTCCTGAGGGCATTACGGAAACGCCTCTCTGATGCCAATTAGGGCTCTGCTGTGTGAATTAGTTTCTTCCCTGACTGAATAAATAATTTTAGTCAAGCCACACACATATTCAGAACTCACTTAATCAGCACTTAACTAGTATTCGGCCCTAGTGTAGCGGGCTTTCCCCTGGAGTTCAACATGCTGAGGGAGATACCATTTGTACCAAAGGGAAGCAGATAAAATAGACAGGTTAATAGGATTATAAAGGACAATAAGAAATTGTTCTAGTTCAGCCTTCTGCCTTCAAGTAGAATTGCTCCTAAACCATAGTAGAAAGAGAAAAATCTGCCCTTTTCTTTTAGGAACATCTGTAGGGGAGGTTTCTCAACGTTTGATTGTAATTCTGAGTGACATATGTGCATGCGCATATAACTTCTGGCTAAAGGCCAGCAGCGAACAGGAATAATCTTCTAACCTGTAAGTGAGCTTTCTTCCTAACTCCACATGATAAATGTGGAATTCTCATTTTTGAAGAAGAAGGAAAAAAAAAGTTTCAGAGAAGTTATATATTTTGGTTAGAGTAACACAGCTAGTTAGTCACCTAGCAAGATTTAGTACCTACTCTGCCTAATTCTTCCATCCCAAGTAAAAGAGGAATGCTTCAGAAGACAGGTGCATAAGTTTCTCTCCAGCTTTCATTTCAGACTCTCAGTCATTCTAGAGTCGTAAAAGAACAGAAAAGGTAGATGATGCCACATCAGAGGTCAAGCCTAACCAGGCTTCTCTAAACCAAGTTAGGACACTGATTCCTGAGGAGTCAGACTGCAGAGAATCTTACTTGGGAAAAGTCACTTAAAAAAAAAAAGAGCAAAATTCAGTTAGCAACATGACACTGGTTAATTTGGAAATTGTCTCAACAACTGTATAATGAGTGCCCCAAAACACAAAAATGGGGGATGAAGTCTGAAAGGTTGGAAAAGATCTCACCTGCTTGAGGTAGTTTGAGGGGTACAGGGATGGACCATTTGATTCTTCAGGATAGACCAGCAAAGTGTATATCTACATCTAGAGGTTCTTCAATGAAGGAACAAATGCTGCTAGGAGATTTAGATGGGTAGCCCAGAGTAATTCTTTCCACCAAATATATATCATTCCATACTTTAGCTACTGTGTCCTATTAGACACTATGGTGTTTGAAGTAATTTCCAGGTCTGTATTGTCAAATCAAACCTACACAGATCAGGTCTCCCTTGGAATTAAGCTTTACTAATAATTGCAAAGAGGCAGGAAGTCAAGTGGAGACGACAAAGAAGGTGTAGGCCTGCATGAGGAGTTCATCAGGTCCTTCCTAACTCCGAGATCATGGTTCCTGCCCAGAACAGCAGTCTAGCTCCTAAGTGAGGTTGCACAATACTCCACACCACAGGAAAGAGCTAAGTTCTGCTGCATCTCTAGTTTATACCCTAAGTCAAGGGTGAACAAACAAGAGCCCAGAAGACAATCACTTACCTAGTGACTTTTCTTTTTAATAAAATGATACAATAATTATTTATAATAAAAGCTTTATTGTAAATAAAGTTTTACTAGAGCACTGCCAGGCCTACCTGTTGCACATTGTCTGTGGCTATTGTCCCATTATAGAGCAGAGTTGGAACTGGGCATGGTGGCACATACCTGTAATCCCAGAAGTTCAGGAGACTAACGCAGGAGGATCATGAGTTCAAAGCCAGCCTCAGCAAAAGCAAGGGGCTAAGCAACTCAGTGAGATCCTGTGTCTAAATAAAGTACAAAATAGGGCTGGGAATGTGGCTCAGTGGTCACGTGCCCCTGAGTTCAATCCCAGGTGTCCCCCTCCCCCCCCAAAAAAAAGCAGAGTTGGATAACTGCAAAATTGCAAGAAACCATATACACACATTGCATGTGTGCTTAGTGTTTATGTATGTGTGTTTGTGTGTGTTTGTGTGTGTTCAAGGAATGCATTTCATGAGTAAGGAAGAGTCCAAAAATCTTTTTACAGAACTCAAGGAGGGTGTGGGGAGGGGGACCAAGAGGGCTAAATCAAAAAGCACCTGAGATCACAAGTCCTTAGCACAAGTAAGACAATTTTTCTGATGGCAAACTTAGTCTGAGGAGGATTTTTGCCTTTTTTTAAGAAACTTTTCTTGTCTTACATTTACTTACTCTTGGTCACTGCATGACTCCAGTGAAAACTGATATAATACTTAAAGGTTAAGCGCCACAAACAAATTTGCCTCATGATGGGAGAAATGTCAGGAAAAGGAATTAATTAAAAGAGAAAATGATGTCCCTCAGTAACCAAAGTCTTCATCTGCAGTTAAATCAAGATCTTACCATTCTAAAATGTCAAATTTATCTCTTTTGGCTCACTCTACAGTTTTAAGAAAGAATTATTACTTGACATAAATTAATAACAAAATTTCTTTTTAAAGGATCTTTACCTTTTTTAAGAAAAGGGTTTCTATCACAAGTTGAATATAATAAGGGAATAGCTGAATTTATTTATTTGTGCATATAAAAAGCAGAAAATAAATTCCAAAAGCTTGTGTCTATGAGCAGAAACCAAACAATAAACATCAAATTATTTGTTCCTTCTTTAGATCTCCATAGCATCTTTCAAGAGAGAAAAGATTTTTTTTAAAGTCCAAATTTAGTCATCAGTTTCAGTTTAAAAATGGCCTGCTTTATGTCATTGAGTTCAAATAGAATTTTTTTATCCAAATTATTATGACTCTAAAGTAGCAAAAGGTACAATAATATTTCAATCAACAAAGAAAATATATTCCAAGGACACAAACTCTGTTGTCAGAAATAAGTCACTGGAAGGAGACATCATGAAGTTCTGAGAGCTGGTGGAGGAGTCTCTTTCTAACCAGTGTCTCCCTCTAAATAAGGCCTCCCAAGACTCTGGTCTCTTCTCTGTTCATGGTGACCTTATGGCTGGGCATCTCTCCTATTCTCTGCTTCCATAATAACTTGCATTAGGACAAAGCTTTTATCCCAAAGAGTTTGTTAATCAAGTCTCCTCTCAAGCTGTATTATGTCAAAGGTAAAGCCCAACCAGAAATCTCCCCTAAGATTCTACAGCAACCCCTTCAATGTATATCAAAACAAGTCCCCAAATTTAGGGGCAACGAGAGTGAATTGATAAAAGTAAGTTCCAAGACATGTTAATCCTTCACAGAGCCATGTTGTTTGAAGCTTAGTGAGCTAAACCAAAATGCCTCTGCCCAGCCCACTAAAATGGCACCTAGCATACAAAGATGCAAAATGATAACATCAGAAGCAACTGAATTTCTGTGCTGTTTTATATGATAGCCAGGAGACCATAGAGAGGTTCTTGACAAATTCTTCCTGAACTGACAGGAAAATAGATTTCCAAACTCTCCTGCTGAAACAGCTTTTGGAGATGGGAAGCATAGAGCTTTTGCTACTGGGTTTTCTCTATTCCAAGTTGAACTAAAGAAAACTCTTATTTGTACTAAAAACAGTTTAGCAATAAGAACAAAGCCAGGAAATACAGGGTCTCCAGATATATCATTTGGGACCCAAGAAATGCTATCTTTGGCATAAATATTACAGGTCTGTCATTTCTTACCTTGGCAGCAAGATTTTTCTGTAGGTGGCAGGAAGTTGTTCTTGTTCACTGATTTGGAAGGTCTTTGTTTTAATCTTCAAGGTAGAAGATTCTTATGTAACCCCAACAGGCCCCAATAAATTGATAGAAATCTTTTTATAGAATATAGAAAATCAATATCTAATAGAATAATCTAGCTATAGCAAAACATTATATCCGTGTTACTGATTATATCAGCGTTAGATAAAACATTATACCAGTGTTAATGATATAATGTGTGTGTGTGTGTGTGTGTGTGTATGCGTGTGATTCTCCTTGACTTGCTGTTTTGCTGTTGTTATTTGGGGATTTTGTTTGTTTGTTTTACCCCACATTGTCCTTTTTATTAAAAAGTATCATGATAAACTTGGCAGGCCCATTTCTGCTACATTCTCATTATAAAAAAGTCTCTAAAGGAAATTTCAAGACCTAAAGGCAAGTTGGTGGAAAGATATGGAAAGAGCCCTAGTTTCATATGTCAGATGATTACTTTACCAATCAATTTATTCACCACCCTAATGATTGCTTCATTTCCAAGACCAAATGTGCAACTAACTCCCCAGAAATACCCAAATGGGTCTCTTTCCTTCTTGTCATATATTTACTTAATTATTCAATCATTCACCAAATATTGTGATCTTATTCTTTGCCAACCAGCATATTAAACTATGGGGGTCACAGTAATGAAAGAGAAAGATTTTGTTAGTGGAATTTTCTGATGACTAACCCCCCATAAAGACTTTATTTCCACAACCCCTAACTCCTTTGGGACTCGTCCTGTGACTTCGTGACAGACCATTTTTCCAAGAACTTTAACAGAAGCCTTCCTAATTTCCCTTGAAATTGTTACTAGGGTGAAATTTGGATCCAAAGTCTGGAAAAGACCAGAACTTCTCAAGCATCAAATGGTACCCAGTAAAGAGAGAGCAGGGTTGCACCCACGGTCACGTGATCAGGCAGGCACGGGTGACCAAAAGGAGGCAGATTAAAAGATGCTGAACAAAGCTTTATTGAGATTCGCTTCCATGCGAGACCCTCCAGTCCAACAGAGTGGGTCTGGGGGAGTCGCACCCAGGCTTAGCTGGATTGAAATTTTATTGAGCTTAGGGCAGGAAAGGAGGGCTTGTGATAGGAAAGAGAGGCTTTTAGAGTCCCTTGTCCTCCTGGGGTTGGTCTGGGGAATCTTGCTGAGATCTGTGTCCTTCCAGGATCCATCAGGAGACCCTGATGATTGACAGGTAGTTGAGGCACTATCACTGCTTATCTGTCAGCACCTGATTGGTTGTTCTCTCCCCCGGTCGGGTTGCCGGGTGCTTTGTTCCCTTAGCCACCTCAAACCGACCTAACACACTGTGTTCAGAAATTACCCTGGACTCTAACTCAGATCCCAGTTGGACCTGTGGTCCCCAGGTCAACCAGACTCCTTCGGTTTCTGTTACTCAGATGAATTCAGATCTTTGAGAGCAAACACAAAACATTGTAGAGGCAACCGAAGCTCCATCCACTCAGACACCACTGAGCCATTCTTGTTCTTGGTGTCTGCAAAGCCAAATCACCTCCAACAGACCTTCTACTTCCAAATTGCTACAATTACAGGTTTCAGGTGGCAGGCCTGTTTCATTTTAAAAAGCAAAAATGTAACTTTAAAAATTATTTTGAAGTTAAAAAGAAGGCATTTTTGTTAATTGACGGTATCTGTTCTTAATTTAATTCCAGAACAGAATTAAATAGCTCATTGCAGACTACTTAACTCTGAGAAAATACCAAGAGACTAAGAAAACAGTTAACTCACATTAATTGTATAAATTTAAACCCAGGAATAGGCTGGTGGTGAGTAAAATCAATTTGAGTCCTGCCTGTTAATGTCTTCCTTTATTTTCTTGAAGAAAGTATGTTGCTGAAAAAGGAAACCAATAAAAGGGGGTAGAGAATTATGTTTCCAAAAAGTCCTCACTTGTGGACTCCTAGGTAGAAAGGCAGGTTTACTTATGAAGCCCAGACAGCTAATTCAGTACTGTCCTCGAATGCCCCCACTAGCACCTCGCTGACATGGAAGTGGGGCCTTCTTGTAGCAGCTGATTAAGGCATAGGATTGAATTTGAAAGGGGAACCTGGCCAAAAAAAAAAAAAATGAAGTAATGCTACAAAGAATATATAAGAATTCAGGAGAAGTGATTTTTTATGCATTTAATTTGAAAGGAAAATTTAAATCAGAAAGATTAGCCCATTTTAATAAGTTAATCTCAATGCCAACTTTTTAAAATTAAAAAACATTTATATATATGTGTGTGTATGTGCATGTATGTATATTATACGTGTATTTAGGAATTAAAAATATGCATAATCTCAGTAGGACTGCTATTCTTTCTGTCTCATTTTCTGCCTACTTGTGCTATATTTGCATGATATAAAGCACACACACATATATGTCACACACTATAATACCACACAACCACCCCCCAAAAGGTATAGCATTATTTCCAACTTAAAATTGTTTAAAATATGGACAAAAATACCTTAAAAATTGTTTCAAGATTTGAAATGGAAGTAATTATCAAGTCAATTTTGAAACAGTAAATGCATCAGAACTAGAAAGTTTTCTCTAAAATAGTATTGTCTCAATAATTTCACTTCTATAATCTAAAATGCCAACTTCTAATCTATGAATTGAAGGGCCCAAGAAACTAAAAGAAATTCCCCTGGTTGATTCTTCTGCCCCAACCACCCCTACCTCAGGATCCATTTCCAGAGGTGATTTCCAACAGTTTCTTTTTTCTTTGTCAGTGGTTTCTTCCACATATCACTGTTTATAATTACAAGTAGGAAACTGATCACAGTAGCACCATTTTTCAACCCCCATAAGCAACCTTGGTTGTTACCATCTGCAGGATCCACCCCCTATATATATATGCACAGTCAGGCAGAGAGTGAGACAAGAAGAACAGCAGTCCAAATGGGATCACACTTATTTTTAATTTCTAAATTACAGGAACCTATTTGAATTTCAACATAAGAAGGTAAAGTAAAACTTAAGAATCTGGAGTTTAGACACCTGTTCATTCACTAGTATGTAATATCAATTCCTAGAAAATGTTCTTAAAGTTAAGAAAAATACATGCATATATATTTTAAACATTAAGAGATTAGAACCATTATAATTGGTTCTTGTTAGTTATACATAACATTTGGGCTCGTTTTGACATAATTATAAAAGCATGGAACACGATCTGTTCTAATTTAGATCCAAGTACTTCCCCTTTTCCTTGCCTTCTCCCTCACCCTGTTCCCTTCCCTCTACTCTACTGATTTTTCTGCTATTTACTTATAGTTTTTTTTTTAATTAGTGTCTTGTGGATGTGAATGATGGTTTGATTCACTGTGGTGTATTCATATATGTACATAGGAAAGTTAGGTCAGATTCATTCCATTGTCTTTTCCTATCTCATCTCTTCTTACTTCCCTTCATTTTGCATTCTCTACTGATCTTTCTTCTTTTTTTCATCTCCCATCCCCTTATTTTGGATTAGCTTCCTCATATCAGAGAAAACATTTGACTTTGACTTTTGGGGACTGGCTTATTTCACTTTGCATTATAGTCTCCAGTTCCAATGTCATGTCATTCTTCTTTATGTCTGAATAATACTCCACTGTATATACATACCACATTTTCTTTATCCATTCAAGTGATAAGAATCATAACTTGGAAAAAATCTTCATGATACAGACTACGAATTTGAGCCTCTATTTTCAGATGAGGAAATTAAATTGAAACACTAACTCCTAAATCTTCTCTCCCCACCTTAAAATTTTAAATTGTTGATATAAGAGGTTGATAGCACTTATATTCTTTTCTGCTGACAAAATCCCCACAGTTATTTATTTAATATTATTTCCATATTTAAGTATATTCCATTCATAGTCCAGATCTTCCAATTCTATGTTTCCTAACCTGCTTTGTCTTTTTTTCCCTAAATGTCATTCTCCAGTTTGTTTTATTTTTTTTCCAGCTGTTTCATGGGTACAGTATTGCTTGACTCGTTATTTCCTGAGAATGTTTGTCTGTTGCCTTAATTTTTGAGGTAAATTTGATTGGGTGTCAAAATTATTGGAACATTCTTTCTTCTGAGTCTGACTTCACATTGAAACCTGATATGGACAGGTCTGAGGACAACATTTTTCATCCACATAAATGACATATATGCTATCTAGATATACACAAGATTCTTTATATTGATGTTCAGTAACTTCATCAGAATATGCCATATTGATATTTTACTGAATTTTCCTGTGGGACATAGGAAGCATTTTAGTACTCTAGAATACAAACTCTAATCATTTTTGCTCTCTTTTTTAATACTCTGTCCTCAGGGCCTAAAATGGCACCTAATAAGAACTAGTCATGTAGTGAGTATTTTTGCATAATAAAATAGTATTTTTATTTCATAACTTTTGTTATCATACTTATTATTAAGTATCAAATGTGCAAATTAATGGAATTCACTGTGATATTTCCACACCCGTGCACATTGTGCACACATGTTCATCCACCCTCTCCATTTCTCCCTCCTCTCCAGAGCATCCTTCCTAGGCCCTAGCAATCCCTCTTCTACTTTGAAGCTGTCTTTTTAAAGTTTCCATATGTGAAAGGAACACGTGATACTTGTCTTTCTGTGTCTTGCTTATTTCACTTAATGTGTGTTAGAGTCTGTAAACAAGTCTGGATGGTGCCTGGCAAAATGCCAGAGGGAGTGGTTTGTGAAGTAACACCAGGGAGCCATTAAGTGTGGAGATTCCTTATTGGTTGACTGATGTATCTAGTTTATGCTAATTAGATAAGCTGTGTGGAATGTATAAATACTGCTCCTGTCCTACAATAAACGGCTCCCACTCCTGCTGTATCAACTTACACAAGTTGTTCGTCACCCCCCGCCCCCCGTCATTTTGCCCAGCCAGCCGGGCAGCTGCAAATGTGATGTCCTCCAGTTCCATCGATTTTCCTGCAAGAGACAGGATTTTATTCCTCCTATGGGTGAATAATACTCCATTGTGTATACAAATTCATCCTTTATCCATTCATTTTTTGATAGACACCTAGGCCAATTATTTACCTTAGCTATTGTGAAGAGTGCTGCAATAAATATGGGTATGCAGGTGTTCTCTTTGTACATCGACTTCATTTCCTTCAGATATATACCCAAGAGCAGCATAGCTAAATCATACCGTAGTTCTATTTTTAGCTTTTGAAGAACCTCCACACTGTTTTCCAGTGTGTAGTTGTAGTGTAGTTGTATCCCCAACAAAAAAAAATGGATAAGGATTCCTTTTTCCTCCACACACATTCTCCCAGTGTTTGTTATATTTTTTTTTTATAAAGGTCATTCTAACTGGGATAAGATGGCATCTCATTGTAGTTTTGATTTGCAGTTGCCTGGTGGATAGTGATACTGAGAATTTTTCATGTATTTATTGGCCATTTATATTTCTTATTTTTCAAACTGTCTATTTAGATCATTTCCCATTTTTTAAATTATATTACTAATTTTTAAATTCTTTTTATATTCTGAATGTTAACCTTCTGTAAGATGAATAAGTGTCAAATATTTTCTCCCATTCTTTAGGTTGTCTCTTCACTCGGTTGAATATTTTTTTCCTTTGCTATACAGAAGGTTTTTTGTTTGATATAATCCCATTTGTCAATTCTTGCCTTTATTTCCTGAGCTACTAAGTCCTATCCATAAAATTCCTACCTATTACAATCTCTTTAAATGTTTTCCTAAAGTGTTTCTCTAGTTGTTTCAGAGCTTCAGGTCTTACAGTAAGGTCTTGATCCATTTTGAGTTGATTTTTTACAGGGTAAGAGATAGGGATCCAGTTTTCTCAATACTATTTATTAAGAAAGATGTCTTTTTTCCAATACACGTTTTTGGCACCTTTATTGAGAATCACTTGGATGTAGATGTGTACATTTTTTTTCTAGGTCCTCTATTCTGTTCCATTGGTCTATGTGTGTTTTTGTGCCAATATCATGCTGTTTTGTTACTATGACTTTGTAGTACATCTTGAAATCAGGTATTGTGATGCCTCCAGTTTGTTCTTTTTGCTCAAGATTGTTTGAGCTATTCAGGATCTTTAGTGCTTCCATATGAATTTAGGATTTGCTGTTGTTCTATGGATAATATCACTGGTATTTCGATGGAGATACATTAAATCTGAAGATTGGTTTGGGTAGTAGGGATATTTTAACAATATTACTTCTTCCAACATATGAAAATGAGAGGTCTTTCCCTTTTTGGTGTCTTCAATTTCTTTCTTCAGTTTGTTTTAAAATTTTCAGTTAGATGTTTTTCCCTTCCTTAGATAAGTTTATTTCTGGTTGGATTTTGTGTGTGTGTGTGTGTGTGTTTGTGTGACTGACTACTGTTAATGGGATTCCTTTCATGATTTATTTCTCAGCAAATTCACTGCTGTATAGAAAAGGTATTGATATTTGAACATTGAGTTTTGTATCCTTCTGCTTTACTGAATTCATGTATTGGTTCTAATGCTCTTTGTATTGAGTCTAGTTTTTTCTATAGATGGAATCATATCATCTGTAAACAAATGATTCCTACTTTTCCAAGTATTTTTTCAGAAAAGTTTTCTTCTAGTATATCTTTAATTATTTTTAATGTTTATATATCAATTTTTTGTTTTTTAGGACTACTAGTTATATGTATATACAGACATATACTCCTTAGTATGTCTTTCATATTGATTAATTTTGTAATTTTAACCTTTGCACTCATGTTTAACATATACTTATTACCACATCCCTGATTATACATTTTTTTCAATTATACTCTGTGTGTGTGTGTGTGTGTGTGTGTAGCAGAGCAGGCACGGGGGTTGCTTTTAAAGTGTTTCTCAAAATATTTCTGGGATTTCATTTTGCTCTTTCTCACCTCAGTGCTGCTAAATACCTATTTAACTGCCTATTCAATGATTCCACCTAGATATCTGAAAAAAAATTAAAACTTCATATGTCCCAAATCTAATTTATAATCTACCCCAGAATCCCAGTCCTCTTCTACACTACCATCTATGCAATTTAATGAAGCTGAAACTTTAGATTTTAGAATAGCCTTCTTTCATCATCCTACCCCAATCTCCAAGTTAATACCCATTCCAGTAAATCCTTCCTATAAAACATGTCTTGATACATCTGCTTCTTTCCATCTGTTCTGCCTCCAAATAATCTTCAACACCAATATTTCTTGCCTGGAGGTAGGAAGAAGCCAGATGGTATAGTCTTGCAGCACTGTGGTCACGAGTTTAAATTTCATTAAAATAAGAAAATGGAAATTTGGTTGCTTAAGTACTTTACATACTTTACCTCATTCATTCCTTACAACCCTCTGAGGTAAGGTTTTGAGGAACATATTTGGCACTTTCATAAATAGAGTAATGTCTCAAAGTCACAGAACTAACAAATGATGGAGCTAGGATTCCAACTAATTCCATTTGAATACAGAGGACAAAGTCTTAACTCCTATACTATATTGTTTCTCATATAGGTGGAGGTGGCAAATATAACCATAAAAACTACTGAAGGACGCAATTGCAAACAGGAGAAGTGAGAGTTAAGGACGCACCTTTGGCAAACAACTATTGGAAAAGAATTCAATGACAAAACAAAGAAAAGAACAACTTTCAATATCCTGGAATAGCTTTTTATAAACAGATAATGTGTGTTGAGGGATGATGAAGGGGGACATCTCAGACCTGTGATCTGTGATCATGCCAGTGGGTGTGTATAACAAGGAGGATTTCTGGGATTCTATCAACTTTTTGTGTGTGTAATAATATCAACTTTTTGCAGATTGCAAAGCATTCATACTGCAAAACTTTCATGAGTGGTAGTTAGATAGTTTGAAAATAAATGTATCAAATACGGTTTTGCTTTTTAAGAAATTTGCTAGTGAAAGAAATGGCAAATAATTGTATATCAGAAATGTAGCAATAAAGAACGAATTTCTAAGAGAAGGGACACATTCATATGTTCATGACAATGAACAAAAAGCCTGTTCTGATGAACTGATAGCTCAGCAATCTGAACAAATCTCTTAGCCTGATACTCAGATTACCTGTCTGGAAAATGAAATTAATAGCACTACCTCAGCTACCTCACAGTCATAATAAGGATTATATGAGATAATATTTGTGAAAACTCATAAGTACTATATAAATATGAAGTACTTTTATTATAAAATGTATATAAATGTCAAAACTATTTCACATACATAAAAAGAAATTTAATATATATATTTTCTACTTTGTACAAACTAATGTAAAACTATATATAAGCCTAACAAAGAAAGAATTTTTCACTTGAATTACATAACCAAATTAACAGTTAATTTCTTCATAGTAGAAAAGATCAGTCATGTAGTTAGTCAAATTTGATTGAAAATACATTTAAAACTAACAAATAATTTGATTTATTATCCTTTTAATGTTCCAATAATGGATAGAATGCCAAATAATATCTAAAACAAGGACAAACATGTAATAAATATATTTCTTGGAATTTCATGACTATCTTGATGATTCTAACACAAATAACTTTTATTAACATCGGTTAGTGGGCTGGGGTTGTGGTTCAGTGGTAGATTGCTTGCCTAGCACACGTGAGGCCCTGAGTTTAATCCTTACACCACATAAAAATGAAATAAAGATATTGTGTATACCTACAACTAAAAAATAGATAAATATTTATAAAAAATATTGGTTAGTAAGTAGACTTGAATTTCCTCACATGTAATTAGTTTTTACATACTTTCATTTCCTTCAAAGACAAAAATTCAGTCTTATTCAACATCTAATTGTGATAGTTTTTTATAACTTTTAGATGATATTAGGGTTTTTTTTTAACCAAAAAGAGTCTCTTCACAATATACAAATGTAGCAAAATCTAATTTTCAAAATATGGTCATTAGTTTTCACTGTCATAAAACTTAAAATTGTTCTATCTTCTGTATTCCCTTTCATGGATTAAATATATGTCCTGGAGATGTAGGAGGCAGAGTAATTAGTTCATTAAATATATACTCTCTGGAATGCAGCACATGTAAAATTCTGGCTAAACCATCTAGTAGCTGTAGAGCCTGGAAGAATTATATGATTCTTATAAGATGAATGCCTTCACTTGAGAACTAAAGACAGTAATAATTTTCACCTCATACAATTGTGATCTTTTAAATAATTTAATGAATCTTAAGTTCTTGTACAATGCACACAACAGTACAATTGTTTACATATTATCAAATATTTCCCCTTTCTTTCATACTTATACAGTAAAATGGTGGGGGGAGGTAAGGATCAGAGATCAAACTTCAGTAGGCAAAACTACAGCCCTCAGAACAATGCCTCTGATGGCAGTGAATGAAGGAGGCAAGTGGGCAGAGGACATGAGCTGGAATGCTTCACAGAAAAGAGTTCAGCCAATCCTGTGGTGACTTCTGGAACTGGGATGGCCAATCAGAGGACCAGCAGATGAAGACCAGAGGAACAGCTCTTTATGCTTCCACCTAAGCAGGCACTGGGTGAAGACTGCCCCATTGATGTGATGTGACTTTTGTCACCATGATGGTCTATAGTTAACAGCTATTTTTAGAAAAGTCTCAGCTGACCTTCAGATGCCAATATCTCCAACAGATTGGGAATGAGTGCCTTTGATCTAAAGAGGGATCTAGGAAGTGCCCTGCAGCATCTACTACAGTAAATTATCTGAATTTTTCACTAGTGAATAAGTTATAGTAAAATGAAGCACTACTCAGGTCAAAGGCAGTTCATTGTAAGATACAGAAAATATGTTTAAATAGTCTGAAAATGGGCTGGGGATGTGGCTCAAGCGGTAGCGCGCTGAGCATGCGTGTGGCCTGGGTTCGATCCTCAGCACCATATACAAACAGAGATGTTGTGTCTGCTGAAAACTAAAAAATAAATATTAAAAACTCTCTCTCTCTCTCTCTCTTTAAAAAAAGTGTTAAATAGTCTGAAATATATATGATTGCTGTAACAGATATTCTTTTATTTTTCCATTGAACCAAAGTGCACTCTATCACCGAATTACTTCCCCAGTAATGTTTTGAGACAGGTCTTGCTAAGTGGTGCAGACTGACCTCAAACTTGTGGTCCTTTGGTCTCAGCCTCCCAACTTGCTGAGATTACAGAATGTGCCAGCTTGCCTCGCTCAGATATTCTTACTTAACATAGAGACCAGAGTTTATATTCTTACAAGTGTTTTCAAAAATTTGGGAGGGGTATCTGTGCGTGTGTGTGTGTGTATGACTCTAATCCAATCATAACTATATGTATTTCCCTGATAATTTTTTTAAGATGGCGTGTTCAAACTTCAGCTGAGTGCAGGCAAAATTATTACAAACTCAGCTTTACTAGAGACTATTTCAATAAAGTTTCATTGCTTTCTCATTATAGACAAAATACAAGTATTTTGCCTGCAATGATAAAAAGAGAACATTTTATCCCTAGTTAGTAGGAGAAAATTTCCTGGCGAAGAAGGTAACATTTTAGCAGTGGGAAAAGGGGAACGTGGAGGTGCAGAAGTTCTTAACGTCGAAGCAAATTAAGTGAATTTCAAAAATTCTGAGAGATAATCAGGCACATGGGAGAGTGAGTCAGTTTGCCTCGATGGCTATTTTGAGAATGCCTGATTAAGAGATTTAAACTAAGAATTTTGTTCCTGTGTCTAAGCTAATCAGAGTTTCCCACAGAAATGTAAAAAATCTTTTTACAGTGGAAGTGTGTTCAGATAAAATAAATGTAATGGTAGCATTCAATACTGACTGTAGGAGAGTATGTTGGAGCTAAGAAATTGTTGAGGGTAAGGATAGAAACATTTCTTTAAAAATGACCGATACAGGTATCAGGATATGGAAAACCGGTATGGAAAGTGACTTTTGACATCTCCAAAGACCAGGAAAAAAAAAAGGAGTGAAAGAACAGCTGATCTGAGAGGTGGGTGACAGAGTAAACACAATAAAACTCAATACTGGATAGCTTGGAGGGCACTTAGAATTTGGTTACCAGAGCAGAAAATAAGTAAGAATTCCTCGATCCCAAACCCTGACCAGAATGGGGCCTGGGAGGAGGTGGACATGAAGAAAGGGAGAGAAAAAGCCCATAAGCTTACCTCCTTAAAAAATGTATGGAAGGGAAAGCAGACTAAGTGAAAATGGGATGGGAGCAGCAAAGACAATGAAGGAGATCACACAATTCAGATCAAATTGTGAGCAGAAATCTGTGCTGGGCAGGGAAGCCGCTTGGTACAATCCAGAGCTTCCAGCTACCTAATGATGGCAACAAATAAAACCAGAAAGAATAACTCTAAAATGGATTGTTTCAATGACTTACCTAGAAGGAACTTGTAGGGGTATTGCTGCTATCTGAAGATTATGGAAATCCCCTCGACCCTCACCTCAGATGAAGGGAAGAGGGTGGAGTTTACCAAAGAACAGATTACTCCCCAGGAGTACAAGTCCCAACTCGGCATTCCCCCACAGCCTCCACAGGAGCTCAGCCAAAGAAGGGCCAACGGACACCCTACCTCCAACACAGAGAAGGGTGAAGCCCCAGTGAGCTGCAGCAGCCACGGTAGAGGATTCTGTGTGAAAGACCTCCCACAGCCTGCACTCATAGGCTTCACAGCTACAAATGGCCAACAAACACTTAGGACTGTTACAAAGAAGCCCAAGCAGAGGGAAGCAGTCACTGAGGAATTCACCTCCACCAGCCAGGAACTCAGATGAAGGTGGGACAACTGACATTCTAAAACCGTCAAGGAGATGATCCTCTGGTGATCGAGAAAAGAAAGGATGTAGTATAATAGTAATTTTATATTCTTCTCTAAAGTACACTATTTTCAGACACAAAGCAAGGCTTAGCAAATAAAAAAGATAGAATTCCTTGCATCTTATCATATTATAAATCAATGGAATTAGATATCAATAACAAGACAAAAAAATGGAAACAAATTTAATACATGGAAATTAAGTAATACACTTTTTAAAAATTCTTATTTATTTATTCTAATTTGTTTACATGATAGAGAATACATTTTAATTCATAATACACATATAGAGCACAATTTTTCATGTCTCTGGTTGTACAAAAAGTAGAGTCATACCATTTGTATCTCCATACATGTACTTAGGGTAATGATGCCCACCTCATTCCACCATATTTCTTACCCCCATTCCCACTTCCTTGCCCTCTCTCCTCTTTACCCTATCCAAAGATCCTCTATTCCTCCCATGCTCTCCTCCACTCCCATTATGGACCAGCATCCACATATCACAGAAAACATTTGACCTTTGGTTTTTAGGGATTGGCTTACTTCACTTAGCCTGATATTCTCCAACTCCATCAATTTACCTGCAAATGCCATGATTTTATTCTCTTTTAATGCTGAGTAATATTCCATTGTGTATATATACCACAGTTTCTTTATCCAATCATCTATTGAAGGGCATCTAGGTTGGTTCCATAACTATTAGCTATTGTGAATTGTGCTGCTATAAACAATGATATAATGTGATATTTTAAGTCCTTTGGGTATACATAGAGGAGTCGGATAGCTGGGTCAAATGGTGGCTCTATTCCCAGTTTTCCAAAGAAATCTCCATACTGCTTTCCACATTGGCTGTACCAATTTGCAGTCCCACCAGCAATGTATGAGCGTGCCCTTTTCCCCACATCCTTGTCAACATTTATTGTTGTTTGTATTCTTAATAGCTGCTGTTCTGACTGGAGCAAGATGAAATCTTAGAGTAGTTTTGATTTGCATTTCTCAAATTGCTTGAGATATTGAACATATTTTTCATATATTTGTTGATTGACTTTATATCTTCTTCTGAGAAGTGTGTTCAGTTCTTTGGCCCATTTATTGGTTGAGTTATTTGGTTTTTTGGTGTTAAGTTTTTTGAGTTCTTTATATACCCTAGAGGTCAGTGCTCTATCTGATGTGCATGTGGTAAAAATTTGCTCTCATTCTGTAGGCTCTCTGTTCACCTCACTGATTGTTTCTCTTGCTGATAAAAAGCTTTTCAGTTTGGATGGATCAATCCCATTTATTGATTCTTGATATTATTTCTTGGGCTATACGAGTCTTGTTAAGGAACTCGGGCCTAATTTGACCTGATGAAGATGTGGGCCTACTTTTTCTTCTATTAGGCATAGTGTCTCTGGTTTAATTCCTAGATCCTTGATCCACTTTGAGTTGAGTTTTATGCACGGTGAGAGATAGGGCTTAATTTCATTTTGTTGCATATGGATTTCCAGTTTTCCTAGGACCATTTAGTGACGAGGCTCTCTTTTCTCCAATATATGTTTTTGGCGCCATTGTCTAGTATGAGATAACTGTATTTATGTGGGTTTGTTTCTGCATTCTCTATTCTGTACTATTGGTCTAAAAGTCTATTTTGGTGCCAATTCCATGCTGTTTTTGTTACTATTGGTCTGTAGTATAGTTTAAGGTCTGGTATATTAATGCCACCTGCTTCACTCTTCTTGCTAAGGATTGCTTTGGCTATTCTGGGTCTTTCATTCTTCCAGATGAATTTCATGATTACTTTTTCTATTTATATAAGGAATTCCATTAGGGTTTAGATTGGAATTGCATTAAATCTGTATAGTGCTTTGGTAGTATGGCCATTGTGACAATATTAATTCTGCCTATCCAAGAACAAGGGAGATATTTCCATCCTCTAAGTTCTTCTTTCTTTCTTTAGCATTCTATACTTTTCATTGTAGAGCTCTTTCACCTCTTTGATTGATTCACAAGTATTTTATTTTTTGAGGCTATTATAAATGGGGTAGTTTCCCTAGTTTCTCTTTCAGAGGATTAGTCACTGATATATATAAGATCAACACCTATATTTGACTTATAGGTGTTGATCTTATATCCTGTATTTTGCTGAATTCATTTATTAGTTCTAGAAGTTTTCTGGTGGAATTTTTTGGATCCTCTACGTATAAAATCATGTCATTGGCAAATAGTCATAGTTTGAGTTCTTTTTTTCCTATCTGTATCCCTTTAATTTCTTTCATCTGTCTAATTGCTCTAGCCAGTGTTTCAAGAACTATGTTAAATAGAAGTAGAAAAAGAGAACATCCCTGTATTGTTCCAGGTTTTAGAGGGAATACTTTCAATTGTTTCTCCATTCAGAATGATGTTGGCCTTGGGCTTAGCATAAATAGCTTTTACAATGTTGAGGCATGTTCCAATTATCCCTAGTGTTTCAAGTGTTTTGAACATGAAGCAGTGCTTTATTTTGTCAAATGCTTTTTCTGCAACTATTGAGATGATCATATGATTCTTATCTTTAAGTCTATTGATGTGATGGATTACATTTTTTGATTTCCATATGTTGAACCAAATCTGCATCCCTGGAGTGAATCCCACTTGATCATGCTGCACTATCTTTTTGATTCAATTTTTCCAGAATTTTATTGAGAATTTTTGTATTCAATTTGCCAGAAATTTATTGAGAATTTTTTCATCCATGTCATTATTGGTCTGAAGTTCTCTTTCTTTGACGTGTCTTTTCCTGGTTTTGGAATCATAGAATGAGTTTTGCAATGTACTCTTTTTTCTATTTCATGAAATAATTTGAGGAGTATTGGTATTATAGAACTCAGCCATGTATCCATCTGGTCCTGGGCTTTTCTTAGATGGTAGGTTTCTGATGGCATCTTCTATTTCATTGCTTGAAATTGATCTGTTTAACTTGTGTATACCATCCTGATTCAGTTTGGGCAAATTATATGACTCTAGAAATTTGTTGATGCCTTCAGTATTTTTTTTAATTAGAGTACAAATTTTTAAAATAGTTTCTAATTATCTTCTGTATTTCTGTAGTGCCTGTCATGATATTTCCTTTTTTATCATGAATGTTAATAATTTGAATTTTCTCTCTCCTTCTCTTTGTTAGCATGGCTAAGGGTTTATCAATTTTTTTTCATTTTTTCAAAGAACCAACTTTTTGTTTTGTCAATTTTTAAAATTGTTTCTTTTGTTTTGATTTCATCTATTTCAACTCTGATTTTGATCATTTCCTGTATTCTACTGCTTTTGATGTTGATTTATTCTTGTTTTTCTAGGGCTTTGGGATGTAATGTTAGGTCATTTATTTGTTGACTTTTTCTTCTTTTAAAGAAGGAACACCATGCAATGAACTTTTCTCTTAGTACTGCCTTCATAGTGTCCCAGAGACTTTGATATATTCTGTAAGTGTTCTCATTTACCTCTAAGAAGTTTTTAATCTCCTCTTTGATGTCTTCTGCAATTCATTCTTCATTCAATAGCATATTATTTAGTCTCCAGGTTGGAGTAGCTTCTATTTTTTATTTTATCATTAATTTCTAATTTAATTCCATTATAATCTGATAGAATGCAGGGTAATATCTCTACTTTTTTGTATTTGCTAAGAGTTGCTTTGTGGCATAATATATGGTTTATTTTAGAGAAGGATCCATGTGCTGCTGAGAAGAAAGTGTATTCAGTCACTGATCGATGTAATAATCTATATATGTCAGTTAAGTTTGCAGTATTGATTGTATTATTGAGTTCTATAGTTTCTTTGTTTAGCTTTTTGTTTGGAAGATCTATACAGTGGTGAAAGAGGTGTGTTAAAGTCACTCAGAATTATTGTGTTGTCGTCTATTTGAATCTTGAACTTGAGAAGAATTTTTTTGATGAACATAGATGCTCCATTGTTTGGGGCATATATATTTATAATTGTTATGTCTTGTGGATGTATGCTTCCCTTAAGCAGTATGAAATGTCTTTCTTTATCCCCTTTTGATTAACTTTGGCTTGAAGTCTACTTTATTTGATATGAGGATAGAAAATCCTGCTTGTTTCTGAGGTCCATGTGGGTGGTATATTTTGTCCCAACCTTTCATCTTCAGTCTTTGGATGTCTTTTCCTATGAGATGAGTCTCTTGAAGGCAGCATATTGTTGGATTTTTTTGTAAAATCCAGTCTGCCAGTCTATGTCTTTTGATTGGTGATTTAAGCCATTAACATTCAGGATTATTATTGAGACATGATTTTTATTCCCAGTCATTTTTGGTATTTGATATGACTTGTTTTCTACTTTGATTGGTTTTTCTTTAGTTTAATACCTCCCTTTGCTGATTTTCATTGTTGTTTTTCATTTCCTCCTCATGAAATATTTTGCCAAGGATATTCTGTACTGCGGGCTTTCTAGTTGTACATTCTTTTAACTTTTATTTTTCATTGAAGGGGTTTTTTTGGTCATCAAATCTAAAGCTTAATTTTGCTGGCTATAAGATTCTTGGTTGGCATCCATTTTCTTTCAGAGCTTGGTATATGTTGGTCTAGAATCTTCTGGCTTTCAGGGTCTGGGTTGAGATATCTGCAGAGATCCTAATTGGTTTCCCCCATATGTAATCTGATTCCATTGTCTTGTGGCTTTTGGAATTCTCTCCTTATTCTCTATGCTAGGCAGTTTCATTACAATGTGCCTTGGTATGAATCTGTTGTGATATTGTACATTTGTAAGCTTCTTGTATTTGATTTTCCAATTCATTCTTCATGTTTGGAAATTTTTCTGATATTATTTCATTGAATAGATTGTTGATTCCTTTGGTTTGGAACTCTATGCCTTCCTCTATTCGAATAATTCTTAAATTTGGTCTTTTTATGGTATTCCATAGTTCTTGAATGTTCTGCTCATGGTTCCTTACCGTCTTCACTGTGTGGTCAACATTCTTTTCATGATTATGTTTTGCTTCATATCTGAGGTACTGTCTTCCAAGTGATCTAATCTGTTGGTGATACTTTCTATTGAGTTTTTAATTTGGTTTATTGTATCCTTCATTTCAAGGGTTTCTGTTTGGGTTTATTTTTTTTTTCCAGAACCTCTCTCTCCTTATTGAAGTAATCTTTAACTTCCTGTTTTTGCTTATGTAACTCTTTATCAAAATGATCTTTTCCTACATGTATTTACTCTCTTATATCATCCTTTAATTTACAGAACATTTTAGTGATGTACGTCCTGAACTCCTTCTCTGTCTTTCATTTATTGTGCTGGCCATGGATTCTAATAATGTAGTATCTTTTTTTTTTTGAGACACTTTCTTCCCTTGGTTTTTCATGTTGTTTGTGTCTTCCCTTCTACCACTACAGATCTGAGGTGTTATAGTTTTTACCCTATAAGCTTATAGTGTCCCTGCAGGTTTTCAATCCTCTCCTTTAAGAGGGAGAACAATATCAACAGATCCTAATTAACAATATAAAGCCTTAAACCAAATAGCTGCTATTAAAACGTTTATGGTTTTGTCACAATATACAGAAATGGTGAGTTCAATTGTTATCTACAACATAAACAGTAGTTTGCAAAAAGTTGTACAGTTTCTGATGGTGGACAAAGAGAGAACCGGGGGTGGGGAGTAGGATGAGATGTTAAGGAGGTAGGAGGTGAGGATATAGAGTTATTAGATCTTAGGAAATGTGGAAGAGGAATCTAAATAAGTTGGCTAGTAGCAGGATAAAAGAGAGAAGGTGATTTGGGGAGACAAGTAAGTGGGAAGACAATAGAGAGAGCACAAACAAAAAAAATTAAGAAAAAATAAAATATGTAAAAAAACAGGAGATTAAAGAATATACAATATACCTGTAATATACTATTCAGATATCGCAATACTCAGTAGCCTAATTCATGAAAATTATTTCACATTTCACAAATGTTGGGGATGTGAGGGCAGAAGAAGAGAGAGAGAAAAAAGAAAAAAAAAGAGAAAAGAAAAAATCTCAAAGGAAAATACAAAGATTGTTTTTGTTGGAGTTCAGTATCTTTCTAGCTTCCCTTCTAAGCCAATAGGTAGGGTTGTCTGTTCTTTGCTGGTATTTCAACCCTTAGGATGATGAAGGTCATTAGGGTGGGAGGGTTGTTCTTGCGGGCAGAGCTCCTGGAAATGGGGTTTGGCACTTGCTGGTCCCCAATGGGAGACTGCACTCCAGGGATCTCCTGTGGGGCCTGCTTATGTGATGTGGGCACCTGGTCTTATCTCCTTATATCGCCTGTAGACCTCAGAATTCCTGGTCTCTAATTTAGTCTCTAAACTGTATCTCACTCACCGTCTCCCTTACTACTTCCCGGTTAGAAATCTCTCTCTCCAGAGGTCTTGTGGGCTGTGCTCTTGGGGTTGTGCACCTTTCACAGAGGGCTGTTATGCAACAGGAAGTTCAGGACCAGGCTTGCGAGCTATGGACCAGCCACATAGCTGCAAGCACTGGCTGCAAGGGAGAGGGGGAAGTTTAGGACTATAGGTACTTTGATATTGCTTCTAGGCCCCAGCCCGTGTCCCAAGCTGGGAGTTGTCCCAACTAACGATGGCGACAAAGGTGTCCCAAGATGGAGGTGGCTGCTTTCAGAAATATAGTGTCAGGTTGGGTGGGCCTGGGTGGTGTCATTTGGTGGCATGTTCAGAGATGCAGCTCTGTGGCATACCATGTTGTGGCTGGTGGCTGTCTCCAGGCCCTTTTCAGTGTCCCCAGGTGTAGGATATCATATGTAGGAGACTATAGCAGTGGTTGCAGTGTCCCAAGATGAAGACAACCAAGGGCCCCATGTTGGTAGATGGAGGTCCACATGGGAGTGGCGGCCAGAGGTCCTGCACATGGACAATGGTCGGGTATCCTTTGTGGGAGCTCCAGCCAGGATTCCTACACAGGTCTGCAAGCAGAGGTCTTATGTGGGCGAGCAACTGGGATTTCTGAGTGGGAGCAGATGTGGGAGCAGATGGTCTTCTAATACCCCATAGAGAAACAGTATTCCCACTATTGACACAGAATGCATCCTCCCTCTAGCTCGCCATCTTGGATCCTCAGTAATACACTTTTGAATGAGAAATGGGTTATAGAAGAAACTGGGGAGAGATATTCAAAATATTCTTAGAAATAAAGAAGAACAGAAATACAACATATCAAAATCTCTGAGACAGTGTGAAGTCAGTTCTAAGAGGAAATATTGTAGCACTGAGCGCCTTCATTTAAAAAAAATGGAGAGATTACAAATAAATAATCTTATAATCTTATACTCCACCTCAAAGCCTTAGAAAAGAAAGAATAAACTAGTTCCAAAATAAGTAGAAGACAAAATAATTAAGATCAGAGTTGAAATTAATGAAATCGAGAATAAAATATAATACAAAAGATCAATTAACCAATAGTTCTTTGAAAAGTTTAACAAGATTGATAAATACTTAGTCAAAATAAACAAAAGAAAAAGAAGACACAAATCAACAAAAAAATTAGAGTTAAAAAAGATGATATTACCACAGACACTTCTGAAATCCAGAGAATTGGCAGAAACTGTTTTTGAAATTTTATACTCCAATAAAATGGAAAATCTATAGGAAATTGACAAATTTATAGACACATATTACCTACACAAATTGAACCAGGAGAATATGGAAAACCTAGGCAGACCGATATCAAGCAATAAGATTGAAGCAGCAATTAAAAGACTTCCTACAAAGAGAAACTCCAAGAACAGATGGATTCTCAGCTGAGTTCTATTAGACTTTGGAGAAGCACTTGCTCAAATTATTCCAGAAAATAAAAAGAGAAGAAATACTCTCATATACATATACATGGAGTTAGAATACTATAAACCAAAACTAAACACACATACTCAAACCAAAGATACATAAGAAAAACTAAAAACTAATATACCCAATAATCATAGATGCAAAAATCCTGAATAGAATATTAGCAAACCATATTCAAAAACATGTTAAGAAAATAATATACTGTGATCAAGTGATTTTATCCCAGGGATACAAAGTTAGTTCAACAAAGGAGAATTTAAAAATTTAACTCATCACATAAATAGAATTAAGGATAAGAATCATAGAATCCAAAAAGATGTACAAAAAGTCTCTGACAAAATCCAGTACTCAGTCATTTAAAAACAGTGGAGAAAATAAGATGGATTTACCTCAAAATTATAAAGGCAACATATGACAAATTCAAAGCCAGAATCAAATGAATAGAGAAAAACCAAAAGTATTTTCTCTAAACTCAGGAACAAGACAAGGATGTCCTCTCTCAGTATTCCTATTCAATATAGTTCTTGAAACTCTAGCCAGAGCAATCAAAGAGAAGGAAATTCAAGGGATATAAATAGGCAAAGAAGTCAAACTATTTGTTTATTGATAACATGATTCTATATCTAGAAGATCTCAAAAACTAACTCAGAAGATTTCTAATGATGTAAAAGGAATTCAGCAAAGTAGCAGAATACAAGATCAACAAACAAAAATCAATAGTTCTCCTATATTCTAATAATAAATCTTCTAAGAAATAAACCTGGAAAACTAACCACTCACACTATTCTCAAAAAAATAAATAAAGTGCATAGAAATAAAGATAACCAAAGAGGTGAAAGACCTCTATAATGAAAAGTATAGAACACTGAAGAAAGGAATGGAAGAATAACTTAGATTGGTATGTTCTTAGATAGGTAGAATTAATATTGTCAAAACAGACATATTACCAAAAGCATTATACAAATTCAATCCCCTTGAAAATGACATTCTTCACAGAACTATAAGAAACAGTCCTAACATTTATATGGAAAAATAAAAGACCCAGAATAGCCAACACAAAACTGAGCAAGAAGACTGACACTGGAGGAACCCAATACCTGATCTCAAATAAAGATCTTTAATAATAAAAACAGTATGGTATTGGTATTGAAACAGACATAAAATCTAATGCATGAAATATGATATGTCAAGAGCTTTGTAATATTTTGAACAACCAATTAAAAAAATTAAATTAAATTAAAAAAAAAAGAAAGAAACAGACATGAAGGCCAATGGAATAGAATAGAAGGCACAGAGACAAACCCACATATAGTCATCTCATATTTGACAAAATGGCCAAAAATATGTTGGAAAAAAAGACAACCTTTTTAACAAATGGTGCTGGGGAAAGTAACTATCTATATGTAGGAAAACAAAACTAGATCCCTATCTTTCACCCTGCATGAAAGTCAACTCAATGTAAATGAAAGTCCTAGGAATGAGACCAGAAACTTTGCAATTGCTAGAAGAAAACATAGGCTCAATACTCCAACATAATGTCACAGGCACTCACTTCCTTATCAAGACACCTAAAGCTCAAGAAATAAAACTAAGAATCAATAAGTGTATGGAATCAAAATAAAAAGCTCCTGCACAACAAATGAGATGATTAAGAGCATGAAGAGAGAACCCACAGAATGGGAGAGAAATCTTTGCTAGCTACTCTTACAACAGGGGATTGATTAATATCCAGAATACACACACAAAAAAAACCCCTTAACACCAAAAACCCAAATGACCCAACTGATAAACAGGTAAATGTTCTAACCAGACATTTGTCAAAAGAAGAAACACAAATGGCCAAGAAGTATATGAAAAAATATTCAACACCCCAACAATCAGGGAAATGCAAATCAAAACTACATTGAGATTTCGTCTCACTCCAGTTAAAATAGCAATTATCAAGATAACAAATAATAATGAGTGCTGTTGGTGAGAATGTAGGGATAAAGGTACACTCATTATTGTTTGTGACTGAAAAATATTATAACCACTTTGGATAGTTGTATGGAGATTTCTCAAAAGACTAGGAATAGAATATAACCCAGCTGTCCCACTCCTCAGGATATATCAAAAGAACTAAATTCAGCATACTATGGTAATACAGCCAATCCAATGTTGATCGCAGCACAATAACCAAGCTATAGAACCAAACCAGGTGCCAGTCAACAGATGAACAAATAAAGAAAATGTGGTATATATACATACAATGAATGTTATGATTTAGAAATGAGGGGTCCCCCAAAATTCATGTGTGAGACTATGCAAGGACATTCAGAAGTTAAATGATTATATTATTAGAGCTGTAAATTAATGGTGGATTAAACCACTGATAGAGGTTAACTGGGTGGTAACTTTAGAAGGAAGGTGTGACCAGTGGAGGTAGGTAACTTGCAGCATGCCTTTGGGATTATATTTTGTCCCTGGTAAGCAGCACATTCTCTCTGCTTCCTGGTTGCCATGTCCTGAGCACACACTTCTGCCATGATGTTTGGCCTCACCTTGGGTGCAGAGCCGTGACATTGGCTGATCACAGACTGAACCTTTAGAACCAGGGGCCAAAATAAACTTTTCCTTCTCCAAGTTGTTCTCTTCACATCTTTTCATCACAGTGACACAAAGCTTATCAATGTAGAGTTTTGCTCAGCTATAAAAAAATTAAATTATGATATTTGCTGGCAAATGGATGAACTGGAGAGCATCATGCTAAGTGAAAGTCAAGGTTGAATGTCTTTTCTCACATGCAGAAGCTAAAACAAAATAAGAAAAAACAAACTAACAAAAAAGCACAGGGTGTCCCATGGAAATTGAAGGGAGATCAGGAGAGTAGGAGAATGGGGTTGAGTAGGAGGGAGAGGGATGGCAAAAAGGGAGGAACTGTGGAATGAAAGTGACTGAATTTTGCTAAGTACATATATGAATATACCATAATGAATTCTACATTTATATATAAAGCACAATTCAAAAATAATAAGTAGAAAGAAGACAGGTAGAGTAGAGGAAGGGAAGCAGAGAGAGGGAGAAGAACAGGGAGACAACAACTCCTGAGGACTGAATTGGAACAAATTATATTCCAGGCATAAAGGATTATATCAAAATGAAACACATTATTATGTATAGCTATAATACACTAATAAAAATATTTCTTAAATGACCAATACATGAGCTATGAATATGTACTCCAAAGAAAATCAGGAAAGACAAGATATAAGGCATGGCCTTATATATTTAAATTCAGCCTAGCTATGAAAGAACAAATAATGATGAGCCAAATATTTTTAGTCTTTCTCTGAAGAAAAAAAATGTGATTCAGACAAAAACACTCCCAATCAAAAAGAGAAGAAAAACTGAAAGATGAGATTAAAGAAAGAAGAAATATCTCTCCTGACATTTTTGGTCTAAGCTACATTTATTTTTGCATTGAATATTGAAGTAAAAGAAAAACTAGGGAGCCATAATTGGAATTCAAATAGTGGAAAATATGGCAATTTGCAAGGATGCACAGAATAATAAGTTATGAAATTTTAGAACTAAAAGTGACTTTATATCCATCTAGACAAAAGGATTTTAAAACTACTTTTAATAACAGAAACTTTTTTCCCCAAATGAAATATTTTTCAGGTCTTGTGATACCAAAAAAAAAAGTGAAAGAACAACTGTCTTGCTTAAAGTAGGGGCAGGATTAGATAGCACCACTTATCATCTTCCCTTCTTAGAATAAAATGTAATAACCCCTATTCTAGCTCAACATCCTTTGTATATGTATAAAAATACAAAGAACCAAGAAGTTCAACTAACTTATGCAAAGTCCAAATACATGTCAGAGTCAGAATAGGATCCAGGTATTAAACCTTCCACACAGCTTAGTATCATAGAAAGTTTTATAGAAAATAGTCCATGTAGATAAGAGTTTACTGCCATCAAATAGAAAATATTGATGGTGTGGGAAATAATATAGCATAATTTTAAACATCAGTATGTATTGGTAAAATATAAAGTCTAGAAATGTTTGCATGTTTTCCAATAACTCTTTGATTTCTCTGAAAAAAAAAGGCCCCAAATATACAAAATGTCTTTAGGCCAGCAACTATATTTTCAGAAAATAATCCTACAAGTTTATTCTAATGTAAGTATATAAGTTTATAAATTCAAGTACAAGTATGCTTACTGCATACTATGTAAAACACCCAAAAACTACGAATAGGCTTTATATTTGTAAGGAGGGATCTAAATTTTCTAAAAAAGTTACATCCTTAAATTGTGATATTATACAAACACTAAAAGTATGAAGGTATGTCTTTTAATTTAAGTTACTGAAACATTACAGAATATACTATTTTTTATTGGTTGTTCAAAACATTACAAAGCTCTTGACATATCATATTTCATACATTAGATTCAAGTGGGTTATGAACTCCCAATTTTACCCCAAATACAGATTGCAGAATCACATCGGTTACACATCCACATTTTTACATAATGCCTTATTAGTAACTGTTGTATTCTGCTACCTTTCCTATCCTCTACTATCCCCCCTCCCCTCCCCTCCCATCTTCTCTCTCTACCCCATCTACTGTAATTCATTTCTCTCCTTGTTTATTTTCCCATTCCCCTCACAACCTCTTATATGTAATTTTGTATAACAATTAGGGTCTCCCTCCATTACCATGCAATTTCCCTTTTCTCTCCATTTCCCTCCCACCTCATGTATCTGTTTAATGTTAATCTTTTCTTCCTGCTCTTCCTCCCTGCTCTGTTCTTAGTTGCTCTCATTATATCAAAGAAGACATTTGGTATTTCTTTTTTAGGGATTGGCTAGCTTCACTTAGCATAATCTGCTCTAATGCCATCCATTTCCCTGCAAATTCCATGATTTTGTCATTTTTTAGTGCAGAGTAATACTCCATGGTGTATAAATGCCACATTTTTTTATCCATTCATCTATTGAAGGGCATCTAGGTTGGTTCCACAGTCTAGCAATTGTGAATTGTGCTGCTATGAACATCGATGTAGCAGTATCCCTGTAGTACGCTCTTTTAAGGTCTTCAGGGAA
>NW_026000101.1:26707923-26738311 GCF_001458135.2 Marmota marmota marmota
AAGAAAAGCCCAGGACCGGATGGGTATACAGCGGACTTTTACAAAACCTTTAAAGAAGAATTAATACCAATACTTTTCAAGTTATTTCAGGAAATAGAAAAAGAGGGAGCTCTGCCAAATTCATTCTATGAGGCCAACATCACACTGATTCCGAAACCAGACAAAGACACCTCAAAGAAAGAAAACTACAGACCAATATCTCTGATGAACCTAGATGCAAAAATCCTCAACAAAATTCTGGCAAATCGGATACAAAGGCACATCAAAAAAATTTTGCACCATGATCAAGTAGGATTCATCCCTGGGATGCAAGGATGGTTCAATATAAGGAAATCAATAAATGTTATTCACCACATCAATAGACTTAAAGATAAGAACCATATGATCATCTCGATAGATGCAGAAAAAGCATTCGACAAAGTACAGCATCCCTTTATGTTCAAAACATTAGAAAAACTAGGGATAACAGGAACTTACCTCGACATTGTAAAAGCTATCTATGCTAAGCCTCAGGCTAGCATCATTCTCAATGGAGAAAAATTGAAGGCATTCCCTCTAAAATCTGGAACAAGACAGGGATGCCCTCTATCACCACTTCTATTCAATATAGTTCAGAATATACTATTGAAGACTAAGTACTAATATTCTGAAAGGTGCACATGTACAAAACAATTAAATCCTACTCAAAACACACGATATTGATGGGTTCACAAGAAACAAAAGAAATCTTCCAGGGGAATTTATAACCCTAAATTGTAATCTGATAAGTAAAATGTAAACAGAAACACTAGGCAGATGTTATGGTTTGAATGTGGTTGGTCTATGCCAAAATTCATGTTTATATTTGGTTGACAATGTAGCAGTGTAGGAAGGTGAGGCCTTTGAGAGATGATTAGGGCTTTAAGAAGGATTAATGTCTTCTTCACAAGGCTGGATGAGTTATCAGAAGAATGATTTAGTTCTTGCAAGAGCAGATTGTTATAAAACAGGTGCATTCCTTTGTTTTCTCCCTCTCTTCTGCATGTTCCTGCTCAGAACTCTTATACATACCATCTGCCATGCTATGATGCAATAAGAGGCCCTCACCAGAAGTTGAGCAGATGCCACTGCCAAGTCTTGAACTTCCCAAACTCCAGAAATTTGAGCCAAAATAAACCTTTTTTCTTTATAAATTATCCAGTCTCAGAAAACACTAAGACAGTAGGTATACCCAATAGATACATGCTATTATTAATGCCACAATTAAGAGGTTATTGTCTTAACCTGAAAAATCATAGGCATATATTAGAGCTTGTTAAAATAAGGTACATATCCTAGAAGAGACTACAGGAAAACAAGGTTGACAGTAGCCCTTGGCTTCTGAAAGAAGTACATGGAAATCATTTAAGAAGAATAGCATTGGGACTGGGTCTGTGGCTCAGTGGTAGAGCACTTGCCTAGCATGTGTGAGGAAATGGATTCCATCCTCAGCACCACATAAAAATAAATAAATAAAATAAAGATATTGTGTTTATCTACAACTAAAAAAAATATTTTAAAAAAGAATAAGAATAGCATTGACAAATTCAGCCTCTAGATTTTCCACATATTAAAAGCAACTACACATGATTTCACAAAGAACACAACCACAGTTTTAAAAAATGAAATGTAAATAATGACTGGACAGATTTGAATAAGGAAAGAGTAGAGTAAGAATATTTTTGTGAAAAAACAAAGAGGACTTTTTTGTAAGAGTTCTACTCATCTTCTATCCCTTTATGAGTGGGTGAAAGGTAGAAAAATTCCTCAGGTCCCACTACATCCAATTAATTTTGTCTGTGTCCTTGTTATGGGCTTACATATGTCTCCACAAAATTTTCATGTTAAAGCACTTACCCTGAGTACCTCAGAATGGATTGTAGAGAAGGGACCTTTAAAGAGATGAATAAGTTAACATGAGGCCATTGGTGTCCTTATCTAAAGAGAAAAAATGGATTTACAATGAGACCAGGGAATAGGCATTTTGAGAAAGGACAATGTGGTGACCCTGGAAGAGTTGGCCATCTGTGAGCCAAGAAGGAACCAAATCTACTGACACATTGATTTTGGGGTCTAGCTTCCAGAAATGTGAGAAAATATTTTGTTGCTTAAGCCAGCCAGTCTGTGGCTACACTGGCAAGTTTTCCCAAATGTTTAAAAAAAAATACAAATTTGACTAAACCCATTCCAATTGAAGAGGGAACAGTTACTAACTCATTTTCTGAGTCCAGAAATACCTTAATACCAAAACCAGAGAAAGATAACATGGGGAATGGGGAGAGAAAACCAAAATCCCTTATGAATACACAGACAAAAAAAAATCCTAAACAAAATGAATAAATGAATAAAGCAGTATCTAAGAAGAATAATGCATCATGACCAAGTGGTGTTTCCAGGGTTTGCCCAACATTTGAAAACCCATCAACATATTTTCCATATCAATGGAATAAAGAAAAAAACCACATCATCATCTCAATAGATGCAGAAAAATTTGATACAATTAAACATGGATTCATAATTTTAAAAATTTTCAGCAAATTAGAAATAGGAAAAAATTTCTTCAGCCTGATAAGGAGTATGCATGAAAAGCCTACAGCTAACATCACAAGTATGGATGAATGCCTAAGAACAAAGCAGACACCTGCCTTCCTACTTGTCACCACCCCAAACACCCAAGACAGTGCAACAGGCAATTGTAAGAAATAAAAGGAATACCAATTGACAAAGAAGAGGAGAACTACTTATGCATGGACAACAAAAGAGTAAAGATCTAAAGACCCCAAAATATATTTTTAAAAATCTAGTAGGATAAGTGATTTAGTATAAGAGCTATACATAAAAATCAACATCACGTACAAACCACAAAATGGGAAGTTATACTCTATGTATATACAATGTATCAAAATATAATCTACTGTCAGGTATAACTAAAAAGAACAAATAGGAAAATTTTTTTGGAAATCTGAATTTAAAGAAATCAATAGTATTTCTACATATCGGGAATGAACAATTGGAAATAGAAATTTCAAAGTTATAATAGTCCCCAAACTATAAATACTTACAAATCTAACAAACTATACATAAGATTTATATGGTGAAAACTTCATAACACTGATGTTTGTAAAAAACTGCAAATACATGAATAAATAACTACTTTTGTGGCCTGGAAAATTCATGTATTTAAGGTATCATTTCTCCCTATACTGACCTATGAATTCAACTTAATTTCAATCAAAATGGCAAATTTATATGAAAAGACAAAAGAATTAGCTCAACCACTTTTTTTTTAATTAACTACCTGATTTTAAGACTTACTTTAAAGCTACAGTCTCATGACATTACAGTGTGGGTAAAAGGAAAGACACATAAATATATTTTTTAAAATAGTAGAGAATCAAAAATAGATCATTCATATGCATTTATTTGATTTTCAACAAAGATGCAAAGGCAATTAAATTGAAAAAGAACAGTTTTCTTAACAAACGGTGCTGAAACAATTAGCTATCTACATACAAAAATATGTGAAGGTTGATTTCTATTTCACATGATATACTATAGTTAATTGAATATGAATCCCTGAACCAAATAACTCTGAAAGAACAGACAATATTTGTAGCTTCCGGTTAGTAAAAAAAAAATGCTTAGATACCAAAGTATGATCCATAAAAGAAAATTTTGATAAATTGGATGCTAAACGCATTAAAAACTTCTTGTTCTTTTAAAGAAAGACATTGTGAAGGGACTGAAAAGACAAGCTAATATTTGCTAATCACTGCCTATTAAAAGACTCATATCCATGCAATAAAAATTCTCAAAACTCAACAAGAAAATAAACAATCCATTAAAAAGAGTAGTCATCGTACAGGTATAGCTCCATGGTAGAGCTTTGACTGGCACACGGGAATCCCCAAGTTCAATCTCCAACACAGGGAAAATAAAAACAAAAAAGAGACAAAAATTTCAAACACTTCACCAAAGTAAATATATGGATGGAAAATAAGCACATGAAAAGATATTCGACATCACTAGTAATTCAGAAAGTATAAATAAAAACCCAAATATCACTAACAAAAGAACAGTCAAATTTGAAATAAACTACTAACAATATTAGGTGCCGATGAGGATGACCCCATCCTCATCAACTGAAACTTGACAAATTGCTTGTGAGAATATAAAATGATATAGCCCCTTTGGAGATACTTGCAGTATCTTATAAAGGTTCTTTTAAAGTCAAGCTCAATAAACCAGAAATATCACTTCTAGGTTTTTACCAGGGCAAAACCAAAGTATAGGTACAAATATTTATAGCTAATATATTCATAATTACAAAAAAATGGAAATAACTCAAAATGTTCTTCAGCTGGTGAATTGATAAACAAACTATATTACATCTCTATAATAGAATACTACCTAGCATAAAGAGAAATTAACTGCTGATACAAACAAAAACATGGATGGATCTCAAATGCATTATACAGAAGGAAAGAAGACAGACTCCATTTATATGACATTCTGGAAACAGCAAAACTTTTGAAACAGAAAACAGATCAATGGTTGCCAAAGGCTAGTGTGGGGGAAAAACTATCCACACAGGAGTAGGGGAGGATTTAGGGAGGTGAGAGAACTGTTCTACATTTTGATCATGATGGTGTGTGCCTCTGTCAAAAGCCATAGAATAGTATACCACAAAAGGTAAAATAGTTTGTATATAAATTATACATTAATTTTGATAAATGAAATTTAAAACAAACATGCATTTATGTGATGAAACAATTTTAGAAATGGAAATGATAAAGTTCAGCTTACTAAGTATCAATGGGGAGTAGAAAATGAGATGAAATAGGAAAGTGACATTCTCATATAAGTAATGTTCTAGGTCCTAAGTGGAAGGTGGCTTCATTAGTGGCAAGCTATTATTATGCTCCATTATTTATGTATCTATTACATTCTTTTTTGTCAACCATTATGATATAATTTTTACATAGAACAAAAGGTATTACCTTTTAAATGCAAAACCAAACAAAAAAGAAGATAAGTTATTTAAGTGAAAAGAATTCCTTGATGTGAAAATGTTGGTTCAATGGCATGCTTATTTTAAGCTTTTGGGATATATACCAGCAGACATATATCTAAACAGTTTCTTTTCTGTAAAAAGTAATATAGGTATGAATTTTATTATATTAATTATATATACTTTATCTGACTAATTTTGAAAGCTTCAGTTTCTAATAACAAAACATTCTTTTTCCTGTTGCTTTTTTTTTTTTCTGTTCCACTGCCTCCTTTCTGAATTTTAACAAATCTAGCCCAATTTCAATATCATGTACTACTACAGTATGCCTAAAACTTGACAGTCTTCCTCTGAGGTATGTATGTGCATCACATATATAATGTTCAATATCTTTACACAGCCACACCAACCCAAGAATTATCATAATTCACTGATCGTGTATATATTTTAAAAGAACTCTGCTCAGTCATGCAAAAATTCACAGTGGGATTTCTAAACCCTCCAACTCTTTGACTAAATATTTCATATCTCTTTAGTTAGGGTAATATGAATGTGAATCACTTTCTCCTTAATTGTCAATATATGACTGATAAATATGCACATGCAATTGACATGCTGCTTTGCCACTTGCTGCTCAAAGCATTGGAAAAGCAACTGCTACCCCCAAACTAGTGATCAGATCAGGGGACCAATCAGGCCAGGCATGGCCAGATTCCATTATCTTATCAGCTTTACCCCTAATCCCACCATCCCACTAGAAGAGCTCTTAGAGGCAGAACCAGCAAAGGCCCCAGCTGCATGGTTTCTGCTAGTTTTCTGTTACTTGCCATCACACAAAATCCACTATGGAACCTCACGGGAAGTACTGGTCCCCAGCTTTCATCTGTAGATACTAAATCCGTTATTTTTTAAAAGTCTTTGCAAATCTTTTATTCCCTCCCTTCAGCACTCTGATATCCCTAATGTGATTTATTTATATTTTTAAAAGCTTTACAGGAAGTCTTTACAGAATTTATCATGAACTAAAATCCATCTGAGTTAAAATTGTTCAAGATTTTATGCACATTTGGGGAAAGGGGCTGTGCGAATTAATGTATTCATTTCAGATTGTATTTAGCTAACATCTTTCTTCACTTGAACCTAACAGCTCACAGGATTGCAAAATTATTGCATCAGCTTGGCTGTGATGCTTTGTTCATTTTTAAAAAAAATAAATCTTTAGGCTCTGGTATCACCCTATTTTAAAATGCTATTATCGTTTCCTGGTGGCTACATAGTCAAAGAACTGTGTAGTCTCATTTAATCTCTTTGACTCTTCAGAGATCTGCATACCCTGCCCATCTCCATTACCTCAGGAATTAAGATTGGATTTAACCTTCTGCTCATTGAATTAGTGTCAGCTATCATTCTTAGTGTACATTTGTTAAATTCAATCTCTCCTATAGGGGAATGCCAGGCAGAGAAATGATAAGTGTATTAAATAGTCAGAGAAGGAAGACTGAAGAAATTGGAACTTAGAATCACTGTGCAGATAAAGGGAACTAAGTTCATGTTGCTGCCTCGTTTCTTTCAAGGAGGATACAATCACAGCAGGAAATGTAAGCCTTTATAGTCAGCCATCCAGAGCATAAGGAATATTAAGTAACTTAGGACTTTCTTTTCCTAAAGTGAAGAAGTGGTTTTTCTGCTTTTTTCTTTTTCTTTCTTTTTTTTTAATGTCAATGTTAGTATTACTGGGAAAGTCATCATATGGAAACCCCTAAAAACTTGGATTTTCTGTTAATCCTCAAAAGAAAATTATACAACACGGGAAATAGCTGAACACTTCCCTCCAGCAAAGCACAGCATCTTTGACTGCTGGGTTAGAAATGAGGCAACCAAATCCTGCTTAACCACATGGCTCTCAATATGGAACCACCCCTAGTCTGCAGAGGTCCACAAGTGGGTTAGAGTGTGTCTGCATTATGTTTTCCTAGGAAATCTCCATGTCTGTTCCAGGGCTGTACTAAGAAAAAATGAACAAATTCTCAGAAAATATGGCAAAACATTCCAAGCAAAAATGAGTAAGCAAAACTTTAAAAATCAGTCAATGGAAGACATATTACTGAAGTCAAAAAGTAGAAAGCCAAATCAAGTTTAAAAGGAAAAAAATCTAAAACAGACTTCAAAAATATATCCTATTCAACCTACTCACTTTTCCAAAAAGAAAGAGCTGACTGATTTCAGAAACCTAAAGAACAGGAATATCCATAAGGCCCAAAGACAGAATGAAGTACAGAGCGGCCGACACACAGAAATAGTACTGGGCATGCCTAAAGCCTAAAAGAAATCAAGGACCCCAGAACATAAATTAAACAATAGGAATAAATGAATTTAATGCAGGCTGCCTTTCATTTCATTTCCCTTTTAGCTTGGTTTTCTAAAGAATTGGTTCCTCAGGGTAAAACTATGTGTTTTAGCTTCAGGGAGAAAAAGAGATTTTGGTATCCTAATATAATGTTTTCTAACATTATTTGCTCCAACATTTTTTAATATAGCAAAAGAGGCTAGACCTGAAAGGGGGAGGAGGTCTTGAGGCACTGGGTCCTTAGATGCAAAACCACACTGCCAACATGCAAGGGGAAGGAGATATTAAACTTTATGATGGGAGAATTAGTTAGAAAACAAACATTTTACCAAAATGCCTATCACTAATAGCAAGAATCTATATTTAACAAAGTACTATCATTTTTTATTTATCAAAATAACAAAGACCACTACTAGAAGAGAAACTGGCTTTGTGATAAATTCCTAGCAGGAGTAAAAATTGGTATGACTCCTTTGGAAAGCAATTTGTTAACAAATATCAAGAGAATAAAAATGTATGAGATGCTTAGTTTTCTAGGATTCCATTCTAGTGACATAACCTTGAAAAATGGGAAAAAGTTTTATTTAAAAAGATGTTCATCACAGTATTGGCTATGAGCAAAATTATGACAGAAAATAGAAGACTTATCAAATAAATCCATATTGTAATATGTTCTTCAGCTATAAAGATGCTCATGCAGACTGCAACCAGGAAAAGAATGTTTAAAATGTTATGTGAAAAGTAAGGCTGGGGTTGTGGCTCAGTGGTAGAGTGTTTGCCTAGCATGTGTGAGGCACTAGGTTTGATCCTCAGCACCACATAAAAATAAAATAAATAAAGTAAAGGTCTATCAACAACTAAACAAATATTTAAAACAAAAATGTTATGTGAAAAGTAGATATTAAATTTTATACATGAAAGGAGCCCAGAGTTGAACATTAAGAAAATATCAGAAGGGGAGGAGTACCTTCAATCTGTACCATTTTTCCTTCATTCTCCTATTTCTATATTTCCAATCTTCTATAATAAATATAAATTTTATATTAAAAATACTGAGCTAAGAAGCAATGTAAGGGTAAAAGCTTAATGAAGAGAACAGTTAACAATTGTAAGTTTGAGCCACACTAATGCATATTTTCCTTTTTGATTTTTTTTTTTTTTTTGTGAGGGAGGTACCTGGGATTGAACGCAGAGGCATTTAACCATTAAGCCTCATCCCCATCTCTTTTTTGTATTTTATTTAGACACAAGGTCTCACTGAGTTGCTTAGGGCCTCACTAAATTGCTGAGGCTGTCTTTGAAACTGTGATCCTCCTGCCTCAGCTTCCCAAAACACTGGGATTATAGGCATGTGCCACTGTGCCCAGTCTCTGCTTAATTTTTTAAAAACAAATCAGTACAGAATAAAATTGAATGGCAGAAAAAGGTAAAGCTTTTTTAATCAGTTAGCACTTTACTGTGAAATAATCAGATATACACAATCTACCTTAGCACAACTAAGATGGAAACCCTGAGGATGAGCAAGACTATAACTAATAAAGATTAAAAAGTGATTATGGGAATAGTAATTAAAGCTTCATAAAGTCACATAAATATGGAGTACTGAAGGAAGTGCAAATAGGGATTTACTTCCTTTACTAAATTCCTCTCAGAAAGGACTTAGTAGAGTACAAATGACACTTAAATTATCTCATTAAATTCTTAATTGGTGTCTGCAAGATAGGCATATCCCCCTTGTAACCTATGAAAAAATAGGACTTAGATTTTAAAATTTGCCCAAAGTCACAATGAATTCATAGGTCAGAGAAGCCTTATCATTTCATATGACACTAAAGACAGAAAGTAAGAATAGAGGAGCAAGGTTTGAAGGCTGTCTAATGTACCTGAGGTATGAACAGTTGAAAACAGGAGAGAAAATCCTGGTGCCTAATTAGACAAAGGCTGAAAATATTTTTTAGACCCTTCATACAATACACCAGAACCTGAAAAAACATTAGAGAATGTTCTCCCACTTAAATACTGATATATTATATATAATATACGCTGATATTAAAGGTCTATCATGTATTTTATGGCTGAACCTGAGAATTCTGCTGCATATTTATATACTAGAATCTTAGAAGTAGTCTTTATCTTGGTAATGCCTTTCCAAATCTAGTCAAAAAAGTTCTTGCTTCCTGGCTACAGAAGTAAAACAAAATAGTCCCAGCCTCTTAAACATGTAACCTCTGTAGTAATACCAGACTCCACGTCAGAAGAGCCCTGTGCTAGGTTTAATGCTATCACCACTTTAAATTCTTACTAATTTTATTTAAGTTTAAACTTAAAAATAAGTGAAACCTACTGGGAAAATTAAGCATGTGCACAGAAGAGGAGATAGACAGATATTTGCTTTTCCTTGCCACTCTATTTTCAGATGGAGTTCAGATGCCCCTTGAGCACAGAAATCTAGTGGATCCATATTGCATGAGAATTGATCAAGATTCCAAGTAGGGAATTAGAGATGTGGCTTAGCAATAAAGCACTTGCTTAGCATGCACAAGGCCCTGGGTTCAGTCCCTAGTAGGACAAAAAAAGAAAAAGAAAAAAAAGATTCCAAGCAGGCATAAAATCAGGGTGTTCCATCAGATGACTGAGGAAGTAGAGACACCGAATGCCTTGAAAAGCCATGAGAGACAGCAGTGGTGTTCTAAAGCACAGATGACCAGATATCTGATTTACTCTCTCTTATTAGTGTTACTTTTCTGTGTTAGCCAACCTCTTCTGCTGAAAAGGAACAACACATAGAAAGACAGGCAACAACAGTCCATCATTCGTTTTCCTTTCAGTCCTTCCTTATTCCTCAGTGAGTCAAGGATTGACATACTGGTAGAATATGAGCCAGAAGTGAATTAAAAAAGAGCTGAGTCAGTTTTGTGCAGTGTTGCCACTCACATTGGAAGAATAAAACACAGATGCATGTATGAGTTACAAAATACAAATTGTTTAATTTCATTGATTTTACACGGGTTCAATGTTATCATATTTGCATTTTAAACTGACAATGCACTATATAAAAATGATAGCATTTATGCTAATGATTTAAATTTTAAAGTTTTCCTTATAAAATGACATTAAAGAGTAAATTTAAATAAAAAAAACATGAGTTGATAAGAAGATAATAGAAAAATGGAAGATGTTTATGTTTTATTGCCTGAATTGCATTTTTCTTCCTGCTTTATGAATAAGGGGTCCTGCATTTTTTTTTCTTTTTCTCTTTCTTTCTTTTTTTTACAATGGGTTCAACAAATTATGTAGCTGATCAGGAAAGCAAAAACATTTGGGAGTGCACCTATAAGAAATGGATGGTTCTATTTAAAGCAATACTGCTCCAATCCTTATTCCCTGTGCTTTAGCAAAATAGAACATACAGGTTCACAGTAGCAAGAGTTCACTTAGTCTTTGAGATTTTGAACGCAAAGGACAAGTGCTTTATCATGGCAGAGGCCATTTAAAATTCATACCCTGTCCTGCAATGTGCACACCACCCCTCTTTCCTAAAGTTAATTATCAGACCTGCTATTTCTCTTCCATTATCTTGGTCACTGATGAAGATGTTGAGTAGATTCATTCCTGGCCTGACCCCTTGAAGATGAGTACCAGCGATGTCAACTCAAACTAATACAGCTTAGAAGTCCCTTTTAAGCAAAATGCTCTAATAATCTGAGCAATTACTTAACTGGAGTGTCTCTCCATTTGTTGATCAGCATGTCATGCAAAAAGGAAAAGTCTTACTAAGTCAAGATAAATTATAACTGATGTCCTCCCACAGTTACCATTTCTCCTCTTAACCCACCCCCACACTGTCTATTAAGCCCACCTGCCTTGTCTGGGAACAAAATTGGATCTGTTTGCTTTAGCTCAGAAAGAAAACAAGTGAGTGTCAATGGTCTGACTTGTTTTGGTCTTGATTATAATTTGAAAAATAAAGCTTTAGAGGAGGGGGGTGGGTGTCTGGGAGGGGAAGCTTTTGATCCACTCTCCACTCCTGGCTTCTTTGTGATTTCCCCCTATAGTCCTTCTCCTAATATCCTTTATTCATATGTCCTCATGATGGACTGTCTGAATATTTGCATAGGTACCTGAGATGAAGGGATTTCATTACCATGATAGTCTAGAGTATCACAGTCCTTTATACATGTAAAAAAATACTCTTTTTTATAGGGTCAGTGTCAAAATATCAGGCACCTAGAACAAGGGGAAACATGTATTCAGTTTCCTTTAGTTCACTGTAGTTTCTTTTATATGGAACACCATGTTTTCAGTAATATAAATACTTACTGTAACTAAAAGCTCGTGCTCTTCTTGTGAGATGGGTGGCATGAGACAAATTCTCCAGAGAAAAATGAAATAAAGAAATATTCATCAATTCAGAATGAATAACTTTACCAAGATTAAAACAGGACATTCCAACTGCTATAGTTCCAATCAAAAATTACAAATACCCAGTATACTTTAGCATTCTAACACCACATTTGGGAAATTTTACCAATTCTCCTTGAAACATATAGTAAAGAGCCCCCCCCCATTCATGTTCCTCTATGTGTGTTTGTCAACAATACAGCAATATTATCCTTTAACTGCAAAATCTTCCTTGTTTTCCTGACACCATCCACCCCTCCAAGAATTCTTCTTTAAATAGATCTGACTTTCTTTGGAAGAATTGTCTAGGTGAATAAAACAAGAAATTGTTGTTTAGTTATAAACTTGACAGGCAAGAACAACATGAATCCACTGCTTGCTGAATTCTTTAAAAATGTTTCATTTTCCCTATCAGTCAGAGATGATCTTGGGGTATATGATAACAATAACCAGTCATTTCTAGACCAGACAAATGAACTCCTGAACAAGAATTTAATAAAAGACTTACTTTCTGCCTTCCAAAGCTTTCACTATAAACATAGAGATACCATCTTTTCTTTGACTGTTATGAATAAGCTGAGAAAATGGCAGATTACTAAGAGAGAATTCATACCATGCCCTGTGATAATGGCTCAAAATGAAATTAAATTTGTCAACAGTTGTCCCTTTCCTATTCACTAAAATCCCCAAACTTTTTCTTTAGTTAGGTCATCATTAACAGGAAAGTGTAGAAGACAATATTTCAAACAGATAAATTACTAGATAGGAATGTTCTCTCTCAGTTCTAATATTCTGATGTGCTAGTGGATTTCTCCTCTGGGATATTAGAGAAATATTTGTATGGTCTCCTCTTTTAAATAGGTTTATGGATTTTATGCTTGTGCAGGTAAGAATAATCATTCATAAATAAAGAGACTGAGAGATCCCAGAAATCCATGATTGATATTCCTCTTCCTATAGACTGAATTCAAGGTATAAGAAAGAAACAATGACAAATTATTAATATCATCTTTGCAAAGAAAAATGCTATCGATTTCTTTTAACTTTTGAAAATCTAAATTCTTCAAGCATCCTAAATTCTAGAATTGTAAAATGGGTATATTTAATACAGTAATGCCGCAGTCTGGCTGGGCACAAATCACGAGCCACTGAAGCAGGAACAAACTTTATTTTTGAACTGCAGGAAAACACTTCACACAGCTCCCGGGGAATCCTCCCGAAAGCCACGCGGCTCGTCCAGGAACCCCCAGCCGGAAATATCTCTCCCGGAAATCCCTCCTCCTGCACTTCCCCAACCAATGGGAACTCTCGGGGAGTCCCCGGAAATCCCCACGAGAACTCCAAAATAGTGCGAGAACTCAAAAGTTGCGGCAGAGGCGGATAGTAATGCCTCGCCTGTCAATCAATACTGTTGGCAAAATGCCAGGGGCCATACAGACTCGGCTGTGGCTCTCAGCACAGTAACTAATGGAACATTTTACAGCTCATACATTACATAAGCTTCCAAATCTTACCCATTTGTGCGTTGTCATTTTCTTTTTTTTTCTTAAGATTTACTATTACTTCCTAATTATTTCTTTTCATTTTGATTATTTTAGAATATACTTTAATACAAAAAGTACTAAGCAAAGGGTTGAAAATGTGGTCTCAACTAGTACTGTGCAATGGAACTTTCTGAGATGATGAAAGTGTTTCTTATAATTTAGACACTGTCCATGTATGGCTCTACAACACCTGAAAAGTTGCCAGTCAGTGCAACTCAGGAAACCAATTTCTAATTTTATTTAGTTTTCATTAATATAAATGTAAATAACATCACATGTCTAATGGATACTCTAATAGATAAAACAAATCTAGGTTAATCAATCTTCAGGTATTTGGAACCAATTTTCCACTTTCCCCCCAAGTAACTGTCTCCAAACGACTGCTGACAATTATTCTGAATTCCATTTTGGATTTTAGTAAATAATTCTAAAATCAAAAAAAGCTCAGATTTTGTTAAATTCAAATGTCAATGGCATAGGTGTGCATGCACACATGCGTCTATGTATGTATACACCAAAACACCAAAATCATCCCTTGGGTGTTTCAGAGCAATATTCTGAAGCAGGAAGATTAAAAGGACTTCTTTCACTTATTGTAGCCAATACAGTTCCTGAATAGGATACTAATGATGTGTGTTGACAACTTTCCACTAAGTGACACAACAGTATTTCAAGGGATTGATCATCTTTTTGATCTCCTAATCTAAAAGGCTCAGGTAAATTATTAAAATTTTATTTAAAAGGAACTAATTAGAGGCAAGTGCCTTTTCTGAATTAAATAATTTTGTTATATAAGTACCATGTGAAACTTTTGGATAATGAGCCAATTGTATTTTGAATTGCTTTGTTCTGAACCGCTCTCTCTTTTGCCTTCAATTCTTCTCCTTCCTTCCTTCTCCCTTGACCTTAATCTAGTCTTAATTTTCCTAGACATTACGGCAAGTACTGTGTCTCTTTCCATTAAAAATTCCTCATGTGGATGTGGTAGTCATAGTGGAGAGGGAACAAAATTCTTGGTTGAATTTTTCATTCTCTAGGTCTCTGCCAATTACTGTCATAAGCAGTGGTGACTTCCTAGGAGGTAGACGCTCGTTCATTAGAAAGTGGCCTAAAACAATGAATTCCTTTCACATAAACCACTGAACTATCATGAGATGGTAACGACTTTCTGTCACTCCCAACCTAGGTCTAGTCCAAACTCCTGACCTAGAGGTGTAAAGGTTTTGTAGCTCATTAGTGATTCCCCTGGAGCCATCAAATGCCAAGTCTCTAGTTACATGGTGCCTAAAGTGAAGTATTATACACCTTTTAGCATTAGTAGTATTTTAATGCCAAACATCCGAGATGCTGAATTAAAGTAATTAAAAAATTTTAAAATTAAATATTCTCAATATAGGTGAGTATAAGGTGATCATGTTAATATAATTTAAGATACTTTATTATAATTGCATTTTTATCAAAACTGTTTCATGAATTCCTGGTGAAGACAACAGTCCAGTTAGTAGGGCAGAAATGAACTTTATTTATCCTGGTAAGTAAAATAGTTTTTGTTGGACTAGGAACTAGGTCTGAGGGCAATGAGTAGTTCTAAATGCTGGACTCAAAAATAATTTTATTTATGGGATCGGGACAACTGGAGTGTTCTTTTTCCTGAGGTATTTTTTTTAAAATATAAAATACTTAACTTAAATGAGAATGAAGAATCAAATCTCTGAGCCTAATATACTGGTATTAAATTGTCAAAGTTGATAGTCTAAGGGACCTATTTCAGCTAAGTTAACCTGATCAAGTTTTCAAGCCATTACAAACTTTGGATTCGGATGATGGTTCAATGCTTTGCTGCTTCAGTGAAGATAATTTCATTAGTATTTTCTTTCTTTCTCTTAATGTGTAAACTTGAAATAAAATAATAGATAGGTATACCATAGAACTATAATTTTAGTTTCAGTTTTGGGGTCTATCAAACTAAATAATTATCAATTTCATGCTTCCTAACACAACTATTACTTACAGTCCCATACACTTCTGAAATATTTTTTTGTAAAAATGATCTTCTGTAACAGAAGGCAGACCAATTGAACTATTTACTAAATACAATGATATATTTAATTCAAATATTACATACTGTACATAATTAAAGCATTAATCATTTTATCTGGAGGTAAGGGTCTCTAAATAATCCTATTACAGTACCCTATTTTAAATATTTGAGATATTTGTTGAAAGTTTCTCCAAAAAATAAGTTTAATAGCAGAAGATGATTGAATATAATTTCCTATCATCTTAGCTTACATTTCCTTGAAAATTAGTTCATTTAGGCTCTAGTGACATGTTTATAATTATTTAATTTTAATTGAATTAAATGATAGAGTATGTTCAAACACATTAGTATATTATAAACTTATATTAACACCCACTGAATAGCTCATGCTGGCAAGCAATTGTTGCAGAAATTCAAAATTCCTATTAGCTTCTGAAAACAAATCTTTTTGAAAGTGGCAGACATCTTAACAATGATCTTCAGTTCTCACATCGCCATCACAGCTAGCACTTTGTAAGTTGATATTCTCCTTGCTAAACTGACCAAAGTCAATATATACTCCAATTATAGCTGGATGAACCTGACAGCTGCTGTCTTTTTCCTGAAGGGTGTCTGGCTCATTGAGTAGCCCAGACAGACAGATGCCAGATCTTCATTAATCTGAGTTGCCTTTTTATTGTTTAGAAGAAGTGGTGTTTGTCTGCTGGATCATCCAAAATGTTGTATACTTGCTTATAGAGAGTACCTTTTTAAAATTCTGACTTACATTTCCTTTCCTCTAGGATTTTGAAAACTTAGTCAGTAGCCAAAATTTTTTACTATGTCTTTTGTTAAATTGTTTTCTTGCTGGGTTCTAATCCTTAAATCAGTGAATTGTACTTACATAACACATTTTATTTCAAAAATATTTTCAGATATTTTTACCTTGAAATAATACTTGAAGTTCAAGTTGAAAAGATGATATTGTTATAATCACTTAACCAGTAAAACAATTAAAACGCTATACTCCGAAGTTAATGATTTGCCATTAATTAACTACCTGGTTATTGGTGAAATTTTTCTTGATGATATATTGCTTTTCAAACACCCATGCAATTATTTTCAAAATGAAATCCTGGCTCTCTGAAAATAAGAGATGATTTATTTTGCACATAGCATAATTTACATGTATTTTTATCTTCTTAAGGTAGCCATATTAGCTAGGATTAGTGAAAAAAAAGCTTCCAAATTGATCCCCTTCTGAATATTTTAGCACTTATATACACAAATACAAAATCATATATATTTCTCTGTATTGCAAGGGTTGGTTTTATATGTTTGCCTTAGTTATATGGCAAGGAATAGACATGATTTTTTTCTTAAAGCCCCATTACATGAAATACAAATCTGAGCAAATGAAGACTTCCAATATGCACATAGAACCATATGCTCACATGTACACACGTACATATACACATGCCTGTGCACTGATATTTTAATCAACTATGAGCTTTGAGGATGGGGGTGCAGCTTAGTGGTAAAGCACAGGCTTAGCATGCAAGAGAAACTGGGTTCAATTTGTAGTGCATACACATACACACAAATTTTGAGATTTTTATTTTTTAGAATTACTAAAATCCAAAATGGAATACAGAATAATTATTAGTGATCGTTTGGAAATTGAAGTTTTGGGGAAATTTTACAGAGTCATTCCAACTATCTGAAAGTTAATTGGTACAGATTTGTGCTTTCCAAAATGGTAGCCACTAGACACAAGAGGTTGCTTAGATTTAGATTAATGAAAATTAAATACATTTAGAAATTCATTTCCTGAGTGGCATTAACTACATTTCAGTTGTTCTAGAGTCACTTGTGTACAGTATCTATCCCTTAAGGCACCTGGATGACAGTTGTTCTAGGGTCACTTATGTTACAGTCACTATCCCCTGAGGCACCTGGATGACAGGGCAGAGGGCAGCTACCTGAAAATTTAGGATATTCTTATAAAACAGAAAGGGAGATGATTGATGAAAGCTGAATATGTGAACAATGATGTCCACTATAGGAAAATGAAGACTTTTTATTTTATTTTACAACTTTCATATATTTATTAAAACTTCCTTTGAAATGTGACAATTTGGGAGTTAGTGTTCTCACCCACTTGCCCCCAAAACACCCAAACATAAAACTATATAGCAGAAACCTCTCTGTGTTTAATTATACAAAGTTCTGACATTTGAGTGGGTAGAAAAATGTGAGGCAAATGACAAGGGTTGTGCTACCACAGAAGATAATTAAAATATAATATAAAAAGAAGATTTTCTAATCTGAGGAGAAGGTTAGAGAAAGAAATCCAAATTGACATATTTAAGAACGATGCTCTGTCCCCAGACAGATCTTAAACAATTTTCCCAACCATAATCTAATTTGTGTCTTCTAGAATTTAAAATATATATGTGAGATTTTAAGCAAGTTCCCAGAGATGGTCAGTGGCAGAGCCAAAACACAAAGCAAATGAACTCTAAAGTTCATTCCAGATCCTCTCACAAGAGCCAGTATATTTGAGCCAAAGCCTATATGCCACTTTTTCTATTAAATCACATGTCAGCATAAACTGAAGAGAAAGACATCATGAACAGGGCACTATGCTAAGTACCAGTTGATAAGGAAAGATGCACACTTGCAGATGCACAGTTAAAGATGATGTATATGATGAGAAAACATATACGTCAGTGCATGGAAACACAGACTAAGTACTTTGTCAGTAATTCTTACAAGGAGCTCCACCAGAGTGCAGAGATGGGGAGAGAAGAGGAGAAGCCAGGAACCACAATCAGTCCTAAAACAAACTAAAGAAAAGGAAAGAACATGATGGAACTGGTGAATGCTGACCAAGTTGGTAGCTTTAGGAAGACAGATAGATAAATAGATGATACATAGATAGGATCTTGATTCTTCACTTATAAAATACTTTGTACTATAAAATTCTTTCACATTTATAAGTTATAATAGCTACCATATACTACATGAAATGATCTACATGTATTATCAATCTTCATTGTAACTGAGGCTCAGACAAGTCATGATGTGACCATCGTCAGACACTGGAAGAGTAGGGACAGAACTCAAAGCCAGATCTGCGGATGCTATCACTCTAAAACCTGTTCCCATCTTGCTACATTGTGATAACTCTTTTTATTTTTTTTACTTTCAAATGAATATTTAGAGGTAGACAGAGTATGAAACTAGGTTAAGAGTTACACAGGAGGAAGATGGATATTTTTGAAAGAATGCATTCAATAAAATTCTATGTGTATGAAATGGGGAAAAACTGTTTTTACTTCTGTAAATCATGTGCAATAACAGACTATACATTCATAAGTGACAAGGATGTCAAGAAAGCAACCCTGATCCTCCATGGGAATTCCAGAGTCCTTTCAAGAAAGTGTAAAGGACATGGTGTTTTATGTTTACATTTGCCTGTGGTTGCTCTTCTACATAATATGAGCGAATTGTCCATATGAATGGATTGACTACCCCAAAAGAGTACAGGAGGAATTATGATTCCAGAGGCATAATTTTGATGTTAAAATATAAGAAACAAGCGGAGAATACTCAGAGGAATAAGTGCTTAAATATGACTTAGGTCACCTAGGCTAGCCAGTCAACTCATCAATAGACAAAGAGCAAGCGTTTGACTATTTGGAGAAAGATATTTGCTGTAACCCCCATTTTCTCCATTGAGATGTGGTGGTGGCATACATCGCTTTAGTGTTGTTCATATGTCTTCTATATACGTGTCCTGGAGTGCCCACATACCTGCAAATATGAGAAAAACCGAGGGAAGATGCTAACACGAACCTCTTCAGAATACAGTTCTTCTGGCTTGACTTGAGAAATTGATAGTTCTTTCTCCCAAATCCAAAACTACCAAACAATGCTTGCAAAAGAGTTGAAATTAGCAAATAGAAATAACACTGGTTCAACCCAACATCAGCTGTTCAAAGACAAGAGTAAAGAAAATCAGTCTCCACAAGTAAATACCCTAATGTCAAAATCTGGAAGAATATTATTCTATTATTATTACATTATTAATAATATTATTAATATTATTCTAAGTATTATTTTAAACATGTATATTGTTTCTGTGATTAAAAATCATTTAACTCAATGAAAACAAAAAGAAAATACATAAAAATGACAACCGATAATATTTATTACATAGTTTCAGAATAATTGGGTATATATTTATATATTTTTTAAATTGAATACTACTGACTAAATATACATCACCTGCCATCTTGTGCAACACTGTATTGCGATTGCATTTCCATGTTAATAATTATTGCTTTATTCAATAATTTACAAAAACTGGGAAAAAAGGCTCCCCTCTTTAAATATAAGTTTGGGAAGCACTGGAGTCAACTATAATCACCAAAATGAAAGGAAAAAGTTCATTTGTCACAGACATTAAGAAAAATACCATTTGAATAATGAGAAAAAAATTGATAATAGAAAGGACAAAAATGAAGTCTCCATTAGAAAAGAGGAGTCTAAATGCCTTTGTATTTACAAATTAAACTTTTAAATTTTTATCAGTAGCCTGGTTAAAATCTTTTAAATGTGATGACAAACATATTTTTTTAACCCTTCCAAGACAATTTGACTTCCAAGATACTTGAATTCAAGAGCATTTGCAAAATCAGTTTTCTTTTAAAATGAGAAGTTCCAAGCTATGTTAGTATTATGAGATCAAATATAAATACTGAAGTCACACTTTTTTTTCTCTCTCCCCTGGTCTCCTGTGTGCCTTATTTTCTATCTGAACAGTTTTCAGTAAACTGCTGCTTACTGATATATCTCCAAAAGCTAAAGGAATTTTAATAAAAATCAAATAACCACAATTTTTTTTTGTTTTAGATCCTCAATATATTTCTAAGGTTCTTTAAGGTACAAATATCTGTTATCCTGCCTGCCCAAAATGGGTAAAATGAAACCTTAAAAGACAGATATTTTGTAGCATACATACAATGCCATGACATAATCTTTGTCTACCTTGTCAGTTTACTCAGACTTTTTGTGGGAACAGCTAAAGCTTTCCTACCCTTTATATTAGTAAGAATTTTGTTTGCATTGTTTAAAATCCAATGAAATTCATATGTCAAATAAAACAAAAAAACTTCAAGAAAAATGTTGTGCTAATGGCTTATTTGGGGCTATCTCCCTAGAATGCTCTGAATCTGGGTTTCTTTAATGCAAAGCTTTGAGAAGGAATGTCTCACAATTGGCACAATGTATCTTGCACATAATGGAAATTCAATATTAATTATGTTGATTTGACTTGAGATGTCATTCGATGTAATTTGCAAATCTTGGAAATTTTACTTTTGACACATTAGAAAACACATCAAAAGAAAGAGAGGGATGGGGAAAAACAGGGAAAAAATAAGTTCTGTTAAATGACTTCTTAACACCTCGCACAAGACTATTGGAATTCTCTGTGGTACACTGAGTTCTCCAATGGCTGCATTAGAGCCAATTGATTTCTCAATTGCTTGTAGAATAAAAGCCAAATTTCTAAGCCTTTCATGCAATCCATTCAGAATCTCAATAACTTCTGAGCATCCCACTTCATTTCCCCATTTTATTACCTTGTTTGAAGTCGAATTGTACAACTCCCAACTCTCCATATACACCCCATGTTTTCCTATCTATGTCTCTAGTCATTCTGCTGCCTCTAACTTGAATACCCTTCCCTGTTCCATCATTTCAGTGTTGGACATACTCTACCAGATAGCCTTCCTTGATCTTCAACCTGAGGAGTCTTGTTTCTTTCTGTTATGAAATAACACATTTATAGATGCTCTTTTCATTGAATTTATTTTCTGGCTTATGTTATATTTATATGCATGACTCACCTTTGAGGAAAGGTAAAATATGTGTATAAATACCAATGAATGAATACATCCAAACACTTCAAAAAGCCAGAAATATCATATTTAAATTATTTTAATCTATCCTTCCAATAGATTTAACACTGTAAGTAAACAGAAACACACAAAGCGAAAGGCCCACTGAGCTAGTCCATGGATCAATATCCACAATTTCCTGTAACAATTATTTCATTGACCAAAGTAGGCAAGAAGGGAGGGAAATGCCCTTTAATAAAATCTGCAAAGATTCTATCTGTTCAAAGCCTGTGTTGGGAACTCACTGCCAAGTTCCTTTTGGATTCTGTCAGCAGGCTTTCAACCATTTTAATTTAAGTGAATCATCTGAAAAATCTATGGCATTTAATACACCCACTTCGCAAGGATATGAAATTCAGTTTTACTTTATGTCATTTAGTTGATGTTGCCAGATAATGTCAAACATGTTCTGATTAATAGCTGTTTCAAGTTTCATAGAAATAACCAAACAAAAGTTGGATAAATTATTTTTACAGAGATGTTTGGTGCAAGTGCAGAACTAGATTCTATAGGTAATAGTTGTAGACCCTCCTTGGGACTGCTTAACTATCATAGACTGCAAAACGCATTCTGAAGTTTAAGTGAGAACACTATTGCAGCAAAATATATATTTGTGATTCTCTGGCTCATAGGCAGGCATAAGAAATATTTGTTCTTTCTCTTAAAGGTTGGAGGCATCTGAGAAAGCAGAAAATTCTAAATAAAAAAATCACAACACCATATCTTTTTGAACACAGAGATTGCCAACAGAAAAATCTAACTTAATTCTGTGGAAACTATGAAAAGTAATCAGATGCTGAGAAATCTCCACATCTTATTTTATGAAATGCTGTTTCTTCTATCCATTGATGTGGATATAACATAATGTTAAAAACAAATGGACAGTGAATATGTGTGATTTCAATGGCTTTTAAAATATTTTATGAAATCCTGGAAAAGTCACAGTGTGGAAAATTTCATTTGTATCTTTTTTTTTTAACTTTGAAAATTTTCCTTTCTCAATAGGATAAGTGGGAAGACTTAATACTGAAGTCTGATAGATTTGGGATTAAATACCACCAGTGCTCCTCACTACATCATGTGAACTTGATCTACTCACATCAACTTTGGTTCTACCTGTCTCACAGAATTTTAAGGAAGGTAAAGAAATATATATAAGACTGCAGATTTATTTTAGGGGTAAAGCACTTGCCTAGCATGTACAAATCCCTGGGCTTGATCCTCAGTCCTACACAAGGAAGGAAGAAAGGATTGGAGGGAGAGAGGGAGGAAAGAGGGAAAGGGAAAGAAGGAAGAAACATGGGAAGAACTTGCTGATACTTGACAAATAGCACCAATAACACAGGAGTCCTTTTTCATAAAATATGGTCTTTACTTGCATATGAAGTAAGTGCTAATTCTTAGAACTTCTAAAATAATGCTGGCATTTGGAGAAAGCAGAGATACTGTTAAACTGCATGAGGGATTTATTCAGATGATAACCAAGTATTCTTGGTGAGATGATGGGCTCCTTGAAAACTCCTTAAAATCTCAAGATTTCAGGGAGATTCTACCCCTGTCGGAAACACACAGACTTTATAAGAAATATAAGAACATTTGCATTTATGCCACCACTGAAAGGACCCATAGAGTCTATTAAATATAAAAATGAAATAATTTAATATTTCTAAAATATGTGATTGGGCAGCAAAATATTCACATTGTGTTTGAAATAAAATTATAAGGTACTAGAAGTAAAGTTCCAAAGACAATAAAGTACAAGCCACAAGTGTATGCAAGAAATCAAGTTGGATAACTGAAAAAAAAAAGTAAGTGACCATTTTAAACTGAAACTTTTAAAATAAACTATTCAGGATTGATTTTAGAGTAATAAAGCAACGATCTCATTATCAGAAAAGGTAAGGAAGGAGTAAAAAATGTTTTTTGGTTTTTTTTTTTAAATCCAAAATTTTGTTTTCCAAAATTTCTATTACTTGGAGGATTTATTTGGTAATTTGGTATGAATTCCCATGCCCCAAAATAGCAGTGCTATTTCCCTCTGAATTAGGCTGAATGCAAGTACACATCTAATCTGGAAAGTGTGAGGATACTTCCAGAGCTTTTCAAGATAACCCTGAAGGAAACTGCTTAGTCTGACTAGTTTGGATTTATGCAAAACTGGTCTTTGTTGGATATAGCTCTTTGAATTGCTTCTTTTCCTTAATTGGAAATTGCCATCTTCAAGGACCCTTTACAGTCTTTTCTTCTCTCCTCTAGTTTCTCAGCTACTTCATCCTTATCCATCATTCATAATGTGCACAGGTTGCTATTACAAGAGCAAGTTTGGATTTGTAGCCAAAGAAATATATAAATTTTATTAGCTTACTCTACTTTTCTGATAACATGCTATTGAGAAGTATAAATAATCTTACATTCTTTAGAGCTTCAAATTCCTTATAAGCTGAATTACACTAAAATATGCTCAATATCAAAATATATCATTGACAGATTCAGATATTAACAGAATACGCACCTATGATCAAGAAAGAGATTGTCAAATTCTTTTTTCCTTTACTTTATTGAAGTAAAATTATATGAAATAAAAATAATTCTTCTAAATGTCAATTTGGTGAGTTTTAACAATTGTATACATGTTGTCTCAGGTATATGTAGTTCATTTTTTTCTGAATAGTATTCCATTATATGAATACAACACAAAGTATGTATCCATTAATTATTTGATGAGTATTGAGTTTGTTTCCAGACATTAGTTAAAACTTCCATGAAAGTTTGAAAACAGGCCTTTGTGTGGAACTGTTTGTATTCCTTTTGGTTGAATACATAGAATTATATTCTCTAGATAAAATGGTAAGTGTGCTTATCTTCATTAAAAATTGCTAAAGATATTTTCAAAATGACTGTTGTCATTTTGCAACATATGAGATTTCCAGTTGTACCACAACTTCAATCTCACTTATTACTATCCATCTTTTTTATTTTAGTTATTCTAGCAGGACTATGGTGGTATCTAAACATAAGTTTTAGTTTGCATTTCCCTAGTAACTAATGATATTAAGAATCTTTTCATACACCTATTTACATTAGTACAGCTTCAGTAAAATAGCTGTTTAAAAAATTTGCCCATGTTTTAAGCTGGGTTGTTTACATTATTATTATTTTAAAAATTCTTTATAAACTCTGTGAACTTTGTCATTTTGGGGTTCTGGTTTCACTGAATATTGTAATATATATTTCACTCAGTACTCATCCAAGTACTACACAGAACAAATTAGATAAGAACTCTCCCACTCCAGGTTAAAGTCCATAAGAGTTGCATCCACCACCTGAAGGTTAATTCACATAGAGACTATATCTCTAAATGTTTTACTTTCAAATCAGTGTACCACTAAAAAATCAAATTGCATAAGGCTTTATGGCCCACATGGCAAATTTCATGAATACCATTATGTTTAATACTCTATCTTAAGGACAGAGTAACTCCCAAGCAGCATACTCTGAAATCAATGTGTACATATCAATGGTGATACAATTCTGTCATTCCTAGGTGGTGTCTTATGCTTGAGAATAAAATTGCTTACAATGCATACTAAAGGCAATTTTTAAAAATTCTCAGCCTTACTTCACCAAATTTAAACATCTGAAGATTTAATAAACCTTTCTAATTCCAGTTTGTCTTTTCATGTCCACACTCACTAATTGGATTTCTTGATGTGTTAATATGTATTTATACATTTCATTGCATATGTTCAGGCATCTGGTTTTTGCTTGTTCATAGTGTCTCCCCCAAATTAAGAATTATCCTATGTTCTACCTAAGTACAGAGTCTAGTACATTGCTCAGTATTTAGGTTTATGTCATTCTGGCTTCTTTTAGGACACAGATTTCCCACTTAACATGGATAATAAAGGAACTATTTGCCCAAATATAGACAAACATAAGGAAAATCAGTAAGCCATGAGGGCTGATGTTACACATTAAAAAGGGGGGAGAGAAAAGATGCTTGAATCTCAAGAGAACAATCATAGCTATAGGAGCAGCAGTATGCTATAGACAGTAACAAGCAACCCTGTGAAGTTAGGATAAGAAAATACAGGAAGGAAACATACCCATCTTTCTCTCCTCCAGCACTCCATTTTCCAGATGGTGATTCCCACTGTAAAATATCAACAGGAAACCAAAGATCAATAGATCTTATTCATGTACTTCATGAAAGTCAGTCTTCCAGGACACTGAACATGAACATGGACAGTGAATTTGGGTGGGTCCAAGAAACTATCCAATAAGAGCAGATACTCAATAAATGAACTTTAATCCCTGCATAGTCATTCCAACAGATCTCTGGATCTATATAGAAAATAAACTATAAAATAATAACTATAAATGTTCCCATGAAAAGGAAAAGAAAATAATAATTTTCTTAAGTCAGGTATTCAACAAGCTACTTATGTTTGGAATCACAGCCATTCTATATAGCAGAAATTGAACATGTATTTAAAGGTTTTTTTTCATAACTAATAAAATATTACATTAAATTTTTAAAGTTTGGGGACATGAAGGAAGAAGAATGAAGGGAAGTAACTTTGCCTGAAATTTGTTTTCTTACTATTATGGTTTGAATCCAGAAAGTCCCCCAGAGACTTGTGTGGAAGGCTTGATCCCCAATGCATCAATGTCTAGAGGTGGAGCTTTGGGGGAGAAATTCGATTATGGGTTAATCCACTGAAGAGTCACAATCTGATGGCATTGTGGACAGATGGTAAGAAATGTTAGGAGGTGGCACCCACATTGAGTAAATATGTCACTGGGGCCATGCCCTGGAAGGATATTTCTTGTCTCCAGCCCTTCCTGTATGCTCCTACTTCACCCCCCACCATGGACCCCTGCCTGGCGGCCCTGAACACAAAGCTTTCTTCCTGCCCTCCCTCAAGGGCATGTTTCTGCCTTGGAACCAGTTGACCATAAACTGAAACCTCTGAAACAGTGAACCAAAATAAATCTTCCTTCTTGTTTCTCTCAGGTATTTGTCACAGTAATGAAAATCTAACTGACACACTTACCTATCAACATCTGGTAAATAAATCGCTGTTGCCATTCTTGAATCATCTATTACTGCACTGAAAGCTACATAAATGTTCTTTTTAACATTTCCTATTTCATTAAAAATGTTAACTAATCAGGATCTCTTTCCATTATGAAGTCTAAGAAAAATGTTTATAGCTATTAGTCTACATAAAAATTAGAAAGATCCCAAATAAACAACATAATGATTCATCTTAACATCCAAAAAAAAGAAGAAAAGAAAAAAAGAACAAACCAATTCCAAAACCAGTAAAAGAAAGGAAATAATTAAGATTAGAGCTGAAATTAATGAAATACAAAATCAAAAAACAATACCAAGAGTTAATAAAACAGAGTTGGTCCTTTGTAAAGATAATCAAAATTGACAACCCCTAGCCAAACTACCCAAAAGAAAAAGAAAGACGACTCAAATTAATAAAATTAGAGATGAAAAATGAGATTATTACCACATACATCTCTATGTCAAGAGGATCATTAGGGCAACTTTGAAAACTTATAATCAACAAATTGGAAGATCTAAAAGAAATGGACAGATTTCTAGACACATGCAACCTACCAAAATTGAACTAAACAGACCAATAACAAGAAATGATATTAAAGCAATAATAAAGTCTTCCAAAAAGAAAAGTCAGGAACTTCATCTGAATTCTATGAGAACTTTATAAAGAATCAATGTCAATGCTCCTCAAATTATTCAATGAAATAGAAAGGGAGGAATTTTATGGTTTGGATATAGGGTGCTGCCAAAGTCTCTTGTTAATGCATGAATATTCAGAGGTAAAATGAGTAAATTGTGAGGGCTGTAACCTAATTAGTTCACTCTAGTTTGAATGGACTAAACAGAGGGTAACTATAGGCAGGTAGGGCCTGGCTGGAAGAGGTGAGTCACTGGGGGCATGCCTTAGAAGTGTGCATCTTCCTTCTATCATGTTCCCCTTCCCCAATCTCTCTCTATGCTTCCTTGCTGCTGTGAAGGGAGCAACTTACCTCAACTGAATCCTTCCTTCATGATGTGCTACTTCATCTGATGTACAACTTCATCTTGGGCCCAGAGCAATGGAATTAGCCATCTATGAACTGAGACCTCTGAAACCCTGAGCCCTAAATAAACTTTTCTTGTTCTAAGTTGTTTGTGTTGGGTATTTTGGTCACAGTGACACAAAACCTGACTAAAAGAGGGGTAAGAACATTTCCATTTCATGTTATAAGCCCGTATTATCTGATACTAAAACCAGACAAGGACACATCAAGCAAAAAAACCTGCAGAACAATATCATTGATGAATGTATGTAAAATGCTTTATTAAGATATTTTTAAATTATATTCAAAAAACATTAATGTCAGGCATGGTGGTGCATGCCTATAATCCAAGTTACTCACGTGGGTGAGGCAGGAGGATTGCAAGCTTGAAGCCAGCCTGGGTACCTTAACAAAACCCTGTCTCCAAATAATAAAATAAAGAATTAGGGGTGCACCTCAGTGGTAAAACGCCACAGGGCTCAATCTCTAGTACCAGAAACACAAACACACACATACATACACACACACACACACACACACACACACACACAGAAGATTATACATTGTGATCATTCCACAGATACAAGAAGGTTTCAGCATATGCAAGTCAATAAAGGTTAATATCTCACATAAATAGAATTAAAGACAAAAATCGCATCATGATCTTAATAAATACAGAAAAGAATGAAAAAAATAAGCACCCATTCATGGTAAAAACACTGAAGAAATTAAGAATAGAGAATTTACCCCAACATCATAAAGGTTATATACAATAAACTCAAAGCAAGCATCATATTTAATGAAAAGAAATTAAAGAACTTCATTCAAAATCAGGAACAAGACAAAGATGTCTCACTATTCCAGTTCAATATAGTACTTTACATTTTAGCCAGAGTAATTAGGCAGGAGAAGGAAATAAAAGGGATACAATTAGGAAAGGAATGGTCCAATTATCACTGTTTGCAGGTGATATGACCCTATACTTAGAAGACCCAAAACGCCCTGTCAGAAATCTTCTAAACCTTGTAAACAAATTTGGCAAAGTAGCAGATACAAAATCAACACACAAAGATCATATCTATACACCAATAATAAATTCCACTGAAAAATAAATCAGGAAAACAATTCCATTCACAATAGCCCCCCAAAATAGAAATACATAGAGATAAATCTAACCAAAGAGGTGAAAAACTTTTGTAATGAAAATCATAGAATACTTAAGAAAGAAATTGAAGGCACTAGAGGTTAAAAAGACTTCACATGCCTTTGGATAGGCAGAATTAATATTGTCAAAATGGCCTTATTACCAAAAGCAATCCACAGATTCAATGCAATTGCCATCAAAATACGAACAACACTCTTCACAACTATGAAAAATAGTTCTAAAATTCATATGGACAAATAAAAGACCCAGAATAGCCAAAGCAATTCTGAGCAAAAAGTAATGCTGGAAGCATCAGAATATCTGACTTCAAATTATACTACAAAGCTATGGTAACAAAAGTAGCATGCACTGGCACAAAGAGAGACATATAGACCAAAGAATAGAATAGAAGACACAAAGACAAACCCACACAAATATAATCATCTCATTCTTGATGAAGGAGACAAAACCTCCTTGGAGAAAAGACGTGCTTTTTAACAAATACTTTCAGAAAAACTGAATATTCACATGTACAAGAATTAATCTGCATCCTATCTCTTGCTCTGTATAAAAGTCAACTCAATGTGGATAGAAGACCCAAGAATGACACCAAAAATTTTGCAATTGATAGGAAAAATCATAGAGCCAGTACTCCAATACATACAGGGAGTTTGTGCAGGGAACAAATTAATAGGACTCCTAACGCTCAGGAAAACACACACACACACACACACACACACACAAAACAAAACAACAACAACCCAAAAAAAAAAAAGATTTAGGGGGAAGTGCTAGGTCAAATTATATTGTTAAGTTGTATGTATGTACAAATATGTAACAACAAATTCCACCATTATGTACAACTATAATACACCAACAAAATAATTTGGAAAAAGTTAACAAGTAGAATGGCATCAAATTAAAAGCTTCTACACAGCAAGGAAACAAGAGAGTGAAGAAAGAGCCCACAGAATGGAAGAAAATATTTGCCAGTTACTCCTCTAATAAGGAATTAATATCCAAAATATATAGAGAATTCAAAAAATTTGACATAAAAAACCCAAATAATCCAATCAATAAATGAGCAAAAAATTAAAAGAACTAAAGAGATACTTCTCAAAAGAAGAACTAAAAATAGCCAGCACATATAGCATGAAAAAACTGTTTAACATCTTTAGCAATCAGGAAAATGCAAATCAAAACTACATTGAATTTCACCTCACACCAGTTAGTATGGCAATCATCAAGAATACAAATAATATCCAGGTATGGTGGTGCACTCCTATAAACCTAGGACTAGGGAGACCGTGTCTAGAGGATATTGAGTTTGAGGCCAGCAACTTAGAGAGAACCTTGTCTCAAAGTAAAAAATAAAAAGAACTGGGGATGCAGCTTAGTATTAGAGCACGCCTGGGGTCAATCACCAGTACTGAAAAAGAAAAAAGTATACAATTAATAATAAATGTTGATAAGGATGTGGAGAGAAAAGAATACGTATACACTGTTGATGGGGTTGTAAATTTGTACAACCACTTTAAAAATGAGTATGGAAATTCCTCAAAAGACTAGGTATGGAACCACCATATGATGCAGCTTTACCACTCCTCAGTATTTATTCAGAATAACTAAAGTTGGGCCTGGGTTTTTGGCTCAGTGGTAGAGCACTTCCCTAGCATGTGTTCGATCCTCAGCACCTTATAAAAATAAATAAAATAAAGTATCATCTCTCTCTTCCCCCTCTCCTCTCTTTCCTCTCCCCCCACTACTCTCTCCCTTTCCCTCTCTCCTCTCTCCCTCTCCTCTCTCTCTCTCTCTCTCTCTCTCTCTCTCCCCCT
>NW_026000101.1:26738942-26742811 GCF_001458135.2 Marmota marmota marmota
TATATATATATATATATATATATATATATATATATATATATACATACAGAGTGTTAACATGAAGTGTGAGCCTTCTACCCAGCCTACTGTACAGACTGGAGAAAGAGTAATCTACACTAGGTTTTCCAAGCCCTAACAAGGAAGTGGATCCATGCAGCTGATGGGCACAGTGCTAGAGATATATCCTCTGTGGTGCACTGAAACTGAAATGTATAAATAAATGATGCCAAAATTCACATCAGAAGAAGCAGTACAGAAAATTCCAAAGTAACAAACTGAAAGAAGTGGGAGGATGTTAAATTTCTGACAATGAAACCAACCCACCTGCTAATTTTCCTAACTGAAATTATAACTAAACCTCTGCTTCAATTTTAAATAATAATAGGTACTATTTATTGAGGAAAGAGCTTTACATACATTGTGTCATTCAATCTTCAACATAACCCTATGAGGTATATTTTATGGTTCTTATTTTATAAATGAGAAGATTGAAAGAGATATTAAAAACATGTCTAAAGTTGCGCATTTATAAGAAAATAGAAATGAAATCCATGTTTTACAGAAAACAAGGCTTGTGCTCTTAGCAGTAACCTAGATTGTTAATTACTTCAAATTCCTCTTAATACAGATGACTATTTAAGACAGAAATAGCTAAATAATTGAACCATGATAATTTTGTATTATTGACGAATCCCAAATTATTAAAAAGGTAACAGGGATAAGCTTTGAGAACTAGGTATATTGATGTATCATATTTAGTTATGTTTATTATTCTGTACTTAAAATTGTTTTTAAAATTAAAAGATAAAAAAAACCAAATTTTAAAATGGCTCAACATTCAGCATATCAGAACACTTCCAGAATGACAGAGTAAGGATCTCTGAAAATCCACCATTCCATAAAAGCAATGAGAAAGAACACTGGCAAAAATTAGAATAGCCCCTTCTTACTTAGAGGATATACTCTAAGATTCTCAGTGGAAGTGTGAAGCACAGATAGCATATAAACCTATGTATACTGTGTTTTACCTATGCATACATACCTATTATAAAATTTAATTTACAAGTTAGGCAAAGTAAGGTAGTAACAATAACTAATAGTAAAAGTATAACCATAAGAATACATTGTAATAACAATTATATGAATGTGGGCTCTCTCTCCCCTTACCCATTAATATGTATTCACCTTTTCACCTACCTTTAAGAAGCACTTTATGGCTTCTCTTTGAAATATCTGCCACAGTCATCACATAATGGCATAACAAATCATTCACATATTTGTGTTAATGCTACTGTAAACAAACCTGGGACACTGCAAGGTGAAAAAAGTGTAGTACATTCAATTATGTATATAATGCTTTAGGGTTATTGGACAGAGATTTCCTTAAATGTCTTACATCAATAAGCCTTTCAACTTTTAGTGAGGGACTCTATGTGTATGTTGAGGGATATCTTAAATGTTTCCACTGGAAGTTTATTATTCTGCATTGTTTTCAATTTCTTCCTGTGAAGAAATGAATTTGTATCTAGCATACATAAAGAACACAACTCAAAAAGAGAGAGAAAGAGAGAGAGAGAGAGAGAGAGAGATAAGTGTCACAGTAGAATGGGTAGAGAGAGGGGAGGGGAGGGGAGAGAGGTTAGGTAGGGCAGCAAAATACAACTGACCCTAGGATTGCTGAATGTATACACATGGATGTATAACCAATATGACCCTGCAATCTGTACATGTGGAAAAATGAGAATTCATACCATATTTGAATCAAATGTATGATATGTCAAGATAATTGTATTGTCTTGAGCAACTAATTAAAAAAAAGAACACAACTCAATAATAAAAGACAACCCTTGGGCAAGAATCTAAATACACATTTTTTTCTAAGAAATGATAGATGACTAAAAACCACATGAAAAGATACTCAAATTTAGATACCAAATACAAATTAAAACTATAATAAGGTACCACTTCACATCCACCAGAATGACTATGCTAAAAAAGATGACTGACAAGAGTTGATAACTCTGTGGAGAAATTAAAAATTTCACACATATTTGGTGGGAATTTAAAACAATGCAGTCACTTTGGAAAACAATTAACAATTCCCCAAAGAACTGAAAATAGAATTAGCCTATGAACTAGTAATTTATTTGCTAGGTATATTCCCAAAAGAATAGAAAACATTTGTCCACACAAAAACAAACAAACAAACAAAAAATTGTATAGAATATTTATAAAAGTTGTTATTTTATATAGACTATTTTAATTAAAGATGACCTAAATTAGTGGAGATATCACATTCTAGGATAAAATGACAACATAAAAAAGTTGACAGTTCTCTACAAAATTATCCATTGAATTCAACAGAATTTTAGTCAAATTCCAGCAAGTTTTTTTAAAAGAAACTTTTAAGTTCTTGATTCAGAGATTCTAAAGTTTACATAAAAATATAAAAACCTAAGATTAGTAGAAAATATTAAAGAAGAGAATGAGAAATAAGAAAAAATAATAGAGGAAGTGAGGGAGAAGCAGAAAGTGTTATCCCAGGATATATCAGAATTTACACTGAAATTAGAATAACTAATATAAAAGGATTTTGGTACTCTGATAGGCAATAATTAATTGAATAGGCTGTCCAGAAACAGATCCATATAAAAATGAAAACTTCATATTTTACAGATGTATCACTATAGTCACCTGGAAAGAAGTAACTATTCACTAGGTGGCACTAGAAAAATTGTCCACATGGAAAAAAATAAATAAAATAGTATTATGCCATTCGTAAAAATTCTCAATAATAAAACTTAAAAGTGAGAGGAAATTACAGAGGAATATTTTTATGAACTTCAAGCAGAAAAGCTTTATTGAAATAAAACTTTTTAAAACAAAATTATAAAATATAAATACATTAAACAAAAACAACAAAAAGAAAAACAAAGTGCAAATAATGAACTGGGAAAGAAATTTACAAGATTTATGAGCAACAAAAGATTAAATGTTGAAAATACATATAAATATTACCTTCAATTCCATAAAAATATTATAAGAGTCCTAATATGTAATTGGGCAAAACCCATAAAACATATTTGACAAAAAAGAAAACCAATGGCCAATAACATAATATATCCAGTTCATTAATAATTATGAAAATGCAAAGCAAAAATAATACATTTCCATTCTGAATTCACTAGATTGATAACAATTAGTAACTCTGTTAATATTGAAAATTGACAAGAATATAAACCAACAGGAATATATTGTTGGACCATTGATATTTATATGTGAGCCACAAAAAGTTTGGAAAATAATATAGCATTAACTTGAAATTTGACCATATTGTTCTTGTCAATATATGTCCCAGAAAAGTTCTTACACATGGGTTCCATAAGACAAGTATAAGAATATTCATAGAAACATTGTTTGCAACAGTAAAACGAATGATCCAAAAGTCCCCTTGTAGGAAAATTAATAAATAAATCATACTAGTTTCACACAAACACAATTACACAGCAGTATGAATAGATTAAGTATACCTACATATAATAAACAATCTTGAACACAGAGTTGAGTAAAAAAATAGTATTTCAAAGACTGTTGTAATAATTGATAATTTTGTGTGTCTACTTAAATGTGCTAAGAGGCCCCCGATAACTTACAAAGCATCATTTCTGGATAAGTCTATAAGGGTGTTTCCAAGACTAAAAAAGATGGACTCTCACCAATGTCAGTTTGCATCATCCAGTCCATTAAGCCATTAAGGGTCCAAATAGAATAAAAAGGGGGAGAAAAGGTGAAAAATCTCTCAAAATCTCTCAAAATCTCTCTCTCTCTCTCTCTCTCTCTCTCTCTCTCTCTCTCTCTCTCTCTCTCTC
>NW_026000101.1:26742824-26746704 GCF_001458135.2 Marmota marmota marmota
GGAGGGGAGGGGGGATAGTAGAGGATAGGAGAGGCAGCAGAACACAACAGACACTAGTATGGCAATATGTAAATCAATGGATGTGTAACTGATGTGATTCTGCAATCTGTATATGGGGTAAAAATGGGCGCTCATAACCCACTTGAATCAAAGTGTGAAATATGATATATCAAGAACTATGTAATGTTTTGAACAGCCAACAATAAAAAATTAAAAAATAAAAAAAAAATAAAAAAATAAAAAAAAACAAACTAGAGAATATTCATATTACATTCCAGCAAAGAAGTTGTCTACATTTTGCCCATGTCCTGACATTTTCTGTGAAGGTGAATTTAAAAGTAATGGACTAATAATCTGGTGGAAGAAATTTCAAGGAAGCACAGCATTCAGGCCTGGGTGGCCTGGGTGTTGCTGGCAGATTTTAGTTAGGTTTACTGTGAGAATTGGAAGCAGAGAGATTTGAAAAACTTTGTTGGTCAAAGAAGCGCAGGTAAAATTGGGGCCAAGGAGTTTACTGTAAAGATGGTCATCAATAAAGAGAAGTTAAGTACTTTGCTGAGACAAAGGAAAGATACTCTGAGGGCATCTCCAGAGTCAGCAAAACCACATCCATTGCAGGCTCAAGGGTGTAGAAGTGAAAACTTGTTTGAGAGACCTTGGACCTAGGCTTGCATAGGGTTGCCTAGAAATAAGATTCCCCAGGATTCATTTAACTGTGTTTGATTGTCCAGGCATTCAGAGGTCACTGCAGTAATGGTCTAAGGGGGCCAGGCTACAACTTGAGCTGACTTCAGACCTCAGCATCATTCACATGGTGCTAGTTCTGCATGGATGCAGGACGCTGGAATTAAGGGATACAGGAAGTTTACACTGAAATTTCAGAGAAAGGCCTGGGAGGCCCGAGAAAGTACAGCAGATCAGAATCTCTGCAGGCAGCCCCTGAAAGATCAGTGCACGAGGCTCTGAGAAGGAAGCCAAAGATGTGCTGCAGACACTCTGGATTAAGAAATGCCAACAACATGGAACATCTGCTGGGGAAAGAGGCTGGCTGTTGACAGAGCCAGCTTAAGAGAAAGGCCATTTGAACTGCAACTGGCAAGGCAATAGGGGTGGAGCTGCACAAGCCCTTTGAAGATCATATTTTGCCCTTATGTGCACTGAATACAGAACTTGGAGCTACAGGACTTGTTTGCCTAGCTAGATTTTGGTCTTGTGTTGGGCCCATCACTTTTTTCTATACCCCCATTTCTTCCTTTTGGAATGGGAATGCTTACTGTGTGCCAATATATATTAGATATATGCAACTTGCCTTTGATCTTTACAGGGGCTCACAATCAAAAGTTTGCCTTGAGCCTCAGATGAGACTTTGGACTTGGACTTTTGGGCAAAACTGGAGCTGTTAAGACTATGGGGACTCTTGAAAATGGACCACATGCATTTTGCATTATGAAATGGACATGAGTTTTGGGGACCCGGAGGTGGAATGTTGTGGTTTGGATGAACTATCCCCCAAACTCGTATGTTAATACAGGAGTTGAAATGATTAGATTATAAGAACTGTAACATAATTGGTGGGTTAATTCATTTGATGGATTACTAATTTGAAAGTACTTCTTTACTGGGTAATTTCAGTTACTGGTTAGATGAAGGCAGGTGTGTGGCTAGAGGAGGCAGGTTACTAGGGATGTGGTTTGAGGATTACACATTTTTGTCCCTGGCTCCTCCCTCTTTCTCTCTTGTTTCCTGGTCACCCTGGGCCTTGAGCTGAGGAATTTTCCTCCTCCATACCCTTCTGCTGTGATGTTCTACCTTACCTTAAGCCCAGAACAATGGAGCCCGCTGACCATGGTCTGAAACTCTTAAATCATAAGCCAAAATAAACTTTTCCTCCTCTAAAAAAACAAAAAGGTATCATGTCCATCTGCAACCAAAAAAATATTTTAAAAAATAACTAAAGCCAGCATGCTACAGTGGTACATGCAAATGTGTTTATAGCAGCTCAATTCACAATAGCCAAATTATAAAACCAGCCTCCTAGATGTCTATCAAAAGATGACTGGATAAAGAAAATATGCCATTCATGCACAATGAAGTTTTATTCAGCCATGAAGAAGAATGAAATTATGTCATTTGGAGTAAGAATGGAACTGAAAAATATCTTTTTAAGTAAAATAAACTATCTTGGAAAATCAATGGTCCTGTGTTTTCTCTCATATGTGGGAGATAGAAACAAAGGAAAGAAAAGGGGTCTAACAATAGAAGGGAGAAGAGCAGAGAATAGAACAAGGATTGGGGAAGGAAGAGGAAATGGAAAAGGGAAGTACTGGGGAATGAAACTGACCAAATTATATAAAATATATCACAATGAATCCTGCTAGTATGCTTAATTATAATACACTAATTAAAATTTTAACAAAGAAAGTTTATCAAAAATTACATGGAATCAGGTATTAGCTGGTCTTGGTTGACTCAATCTTTTCTATTAGTATAATCTAAAATATTTAACCCTTCTAAGGGGAAAAAAATTCTCACCTGAAAAGAAATTTAAAAAGAAAAAGAAAGAGGAAAGGAGAGAAGGTGCAAGAGAGGGAAATCAAGAAATGACTACTACTCAGGACTAGAATAAAATTCAAGTGTGAAGAATTTTGCATTACTGTATTTGGATGATTAAAGTCCCTCTATAAATATTAGCTTCCTTCTCATTTTCATTTTGGAGCAAAATTTCTTTTGTTCCTAAAGAAAACATTATAGAAGTCACTTCTCAAAAAAATTCTAGACCCAAAGAGCTAAAGATGTAAATCACTATGGGAACACTGACCTATATTGTTTGAGTCTGTACACTATCCCAATTACCTTTTTTAAAAAATTTCCTACACATACTCTGGGCTCACATTCTTTTTCCGACTTAAAAAATATTACTTTGGATTTTAAAAAATGTTCCAATTACCTTTAGAGAAATATGCTAGAAAACAATTGATTTGTTAGATAACTAACTAAATGGAGATGGAAAGTAATATAAGGCTACAGGGAAATTGATAACCTTTAAATATAGTCATTGAACCAAGGGAGTGAATCACACATGTGTATAGCATATATGATCACCAAAGCCCAACAGGAAGCCTGGGACTAAACTCTCAATCTAGAAGACAGTCTGCTCTTTTGAAAAAAACACATTTAGACTGAAAAAAATTCATACACTTTCTCAAGCCACTGATATTCTCTTATTTCCAATAACCTTTGTATTTGACATTTTAAATTTAAGGATTAGTAGCTAAGTCTGAAATTTTGCCACAGATATCTGCTCATCAAAATAATCAGATAAGATTTAAAATATAATTTAATAAAATCATAGGACATTTATTAATAGTGAATCCCAAAAGCAAGATCATATGGAATGTTTTATTCTGTTTGAGAAAATGATTTAAATATTTAGCATGTACCTTTTGCTTGATTTTTGCTATTCATTATTTGTATAAATACTTCTGATAATTATAGGATTAGTACCCTTTTAATTTTGTCTATTATAAAATTTAGCATCTACTACTGGATAGCTGAGTGTGTGTGTGTGTGTGTGTGTGTGTGTATGTAATCTGATATTAGAAAATTCCAAAAAAAGTAATATTTTTGACATTTGAATGCTGTTGCTCTCAAACACTAGTTCCAGAGACTTCACAGAAACCATTTCATGAAACATTTGTGTTTATCACTAACATTCCACCTGTTATATATTAAATTATTGTGTTAATGGGCTGGGGTTGTAGCTTAGTGATAAAGCACTTGCCTCACATGTATGAGGCACTGGGTTCAATTCTCAGCACCACATAAAAATAAATAAAGATAGTGTGTCTACCTACAACTAAAATATAAATATATATATATA
>NW_026000101.1:26747950-26800383 GCF_001458135.2 Marmota marmota marmota
CTCTCTCTCTCTCTCTCTCTCTCTCTCTCTCTCTCTCTCTCTCTCTCTCTCTGACATACATCTTCTCCTGCCTTTGAACACTAGACTTTCTGGTTCTTGGACCCTTGGACCATCAGACTCAAGAATCTATCCCAACATAAACATATCCACATGCACCACATCTCCCATCCCCAGTTCTCTAGCCTTCAGATTAGAGCTACATCATTGGCTTCTCTGATCCTCGGGTCTCATTCTCAGGCTGAATTATATCACCAGCTTTCCCAGACACAACTTTCAAACAGTGTGCCATGAAAATGATCGATCTCTAGTCTCGTACACCAACTTCCGTAATAAATCTCATTTATACGTATATCAATATATCCTATTACTTGTTACTCTAAAGAACCCTAATGCAACACTTAAAGCAGTTTAAAATGCTCAGAAAAAAGTAATATATCCCATTAGAAATAGAAATACATAATATAATAAGACTTTTTAAGGGAATGATAAACACTAAATTGAGGATAGTTGTTAATTTAGGGAAGGCAAAGATATAAGATACAGGAATCACAGATGTTGTCAAGTGTTAGTAGTGTTAGTAATGTTCTACTTCATAAGATCAACTGGCAATATACAGATCTTCATTTTTGTGCTTTGAAACTGTCATTAGCATTAAATATTTCATCATTTAAATTAGAAAATCATCACAATGATTCATTTTCAAAATTGCAATCATGATAGAAAAATTTAGAAAATCAGAATTCAAGAGATCAAGTGGTTGAAAAAATCAAAAGTTATAAAGATTTTGAATAATTTTTGTTAAACATATCTACATAGCAACATAGCATTTTATACTCAATAAACAGATAATTTACATTACTTTCAAATAAAAATGGAATACTTACATACACTAGGGTATCAATCAGGGTCCAACTAGGACCTCAAAGGTAACATTGATACAATTTAAAAATTAAAAACTGAGAACATAGTTCCTAATCACAATTAGTAACACTATAAATTAAAAACAAAATGCTCCAACTTACTTCTTTTCTAGAAAGCAAAATTAAAGCATCAGTGTACTACTTTTCCATTACTACTATAATAAATTATTATAATTTAGTGACTTAAAAATATGAATTTAGGGGCTGGAGTTGTGGCTCAGTGGTAGAATACTTGCCTAGCAAGGGTGAAGCACTGGGTTCAGTCCTTAGCACCACATAAAAATAAATATAAAATAAATTAATTAAAGTTATTATGTCAATCTACAACCAAAAAATGTTTAAAAATATGAATTTAGTATCTTGTAGTTCTTAGGTCATTAGTGTGACATAGGACCAGGTACAGTGGTGCATGCATGTAACTTGAAAGGCCAAGATTGGAGGTTTGCAAGTTTGAAGCCAGCCTCAGCAACTTAACAGCACCTGTCTCAAAAATAAAGTATTAAAAACACTGGAGGTATAGCTCAGTGGTAACATGCCCTGGATTCAAACCCTAGTACCATAGAAGAAAAAAGAAGAAGGAGAAGAAGGAAGAAAGAGGTAGAGGAAGAGGAGAAGGAGAAGTAGAAGAAAAGGAAGAGGAGAAGGAGGAGGAGCAAAAGAAGGAGGAGGAAGAGGAGGATTCTAACACAGGCTTTAATGGGTTAGAGTCAAGGAATAACCAAAGGAAAAGATGTCATAGTTGGAGATGTCACACTCCAAATCCTCCTAACTATCACAGAAAGACATACAAAGTCAGGGTATCATTGGCTTAGAGCATATATAGGTTGTTCCCATGGAAAAACATTGTCTTTGACCGTACTATCACATGCACATCCTCATCTCTCCTGAAAATTCAACTGTGAGAGTCAAACTTGTAAGTGGGGAATTAGGTTACCTAGCTTTAGGTTTTCTAGATTTAGGGTAAAATCCATTTATAGGAATTACATGGGTATGTCAGTACCTTCTTGTACTCAAGACATTGGGGAGATAGAATGCTGAAATCTCTCCTGCAATGCTGAGAAGGGAGCGAGTAGAAGTTGAAGTTCTCCCCTATTGAAAGAGAAAGGACATCCCTGTCCAGCAAACCAGACACCTAAGCAAGTCAGCCTGAACCTAAAGGAAAGATTTCCCTTGGAAGGCCCAAAATATCAGTTATTTTTTCCCAGTGAGCCCCATTTCCTCATAAACAATTTGCAGTAATAAGCAGAAGTATCGGCTTCTATTTTTGCTTCTTGCTCACGAAAATTTAGTTCCTACACTTTTATTTCAAATCTTCATAAACTTGGAAAAACATCTGTAGTTTTTTGGAGAGACTCTACTGAAATCCTTCAGGGACAATATAAGTCTGCAGGGTAGAAACTGTACTGCCTCAGAGCCATATGGCTAAAAGGGTGAACACAAAAACAACATGAAAAAAAAACAAGGGAACAAATCACCACAAACAAGCCGAAATGCTCCAATAACAGAATCCATTGAGACCACGGTGGAAGAAATATCAGAGAACAAGCTTAGAATGTACATAGTTAAACTGATCTATTAAATAAAGGACAATGTAAGGAGTGAAACCAGAGAGAAAATGAAGGAAGTGAAAGATCACTTCAATAAAGAGATAGATATTCTGAAAAGAAATCAAGCTAAAATCCTCAAAATAAAAACAGAGTTTCAGATAATGCAGACAAAATATCTAATCTTGAAAATAAATCTTGATCATGCACAAAAGATATTAAGAGACCATGAACAGAAACTCCAGGAAACATGGGATAACTTGGAAAGACCAAATTTAAGATATATTAGGATAGATGAAGGCTCAGAGATCCAAACCAAAGGAATGCACAATATTTTCAATGAAATGATATCAGAAATGTTCCCAAACATTAAGCATAAAATGGAAAATCAATAGAAAAAGAAATGGGCTTACAAGACCCCAAATAAACAAAATCACAACAGACCCACATTAACTCACATTATTATAAAAAATGCCTAACATATAGAGTAAGGTTAGAATTTTAAAGGGTGTCAGAGAAAAATGACAGGTCACATTTAAAGGGAAACCAATACAGATCTCAGCTGATTTATTAACCCATATGCTCAACACTGGGAAGTCTTGGAATAATACATACAAAGCTCTGACAGAACATGGATACCAACCAAGAATACTATACCTAGCAAAATTAAGCTTCAGATTTGAATGTTAAATAAAAACCTTCTGTGATAAACAAAAGCAAAACAAATTCACAACTAGAAAGCCTGCACTACAAAACACACTCAATAAAATATTTAATGAAGAAGAAATGAAAAATAATACTGAAAATCAGCAAAGGGAGGAACTACACTAAAGAAGTAATCAATCAAAGGAAAAACCAATTCAAATTAAAAAACAGAATTAATTAAAGTGACTGGTAATACAAACCACATCTCAATAATAACTTTGAATGTAAATGGCCTAAATGCATCAATCAAAAGACATAGACAGGAAGATTAAATTTAAAAACAAGACTCAACAATGTGCTATCTCCAAGAGACTCACTTAATAGGCAAAGATATCCACAGACTGAAGGTGAAATGATGGGGAAAATAAATAAACAAACAAATAAATAAATATCAATCACATGGATCTCATAAAGAAACAAAGGTTCCTATCCTCATAACAGATAAAGTGAACTTCAAGGTAAAGTCAATCAGAAGAGACAAACAAGGACATTTCAAACTGCTTAAAGGAATTATACATCAACAAGACATAACAATTGTAAATATTTATGCCCCAAACAATGAAACATCTATGTACATCAAATAAACCCTTCTCAATTTCAAGAATCAAACAGACCAGAACATAATAATACTGGTGACTTTAAGTCATCTCTCACAATACTGAATAGATCCTCCAAACAAAAATTTTAAAAAGAACTATAGAACTAATAATACAATCAATAATTTAAACTTAACAGACATATATGGAGTATGTCATCCAGCAATGACCGAATACACTTTCTTCGTGTAGCACACATACCTTTCTCTAAAATAGACCGTATATTAGGCTACAAAGCAACTCTTATCAAATACAAAGAACAGAGATAATACTTTGCATTCTATCAGATCATGATAGAATAAAAGTAGAAATTAAAAATAAAATAAAAATAGAAGATACACTAACACCTGGAGACTAAATAATATGCTATTTAATGACCAATGGCTAGCAGAAGGAAATAAGGGATGAAATTTAAAACGTAATGAGAATAGCAACACAACATATCAAAATTTCTGGGGCACTATGAAAGCAGTTCTAAGAGGTGTTCATTGCACTAATTGAACTCATTCATTAAAAGAATAGAAAATCACCAAATAATCACATAACATTATATATCAAAGGAGATATAAAGAAGAACAAATCAACACTGAAAACAGTAGAGACAGGAAATATTTTTAAATAATTCATTGCTGATGTATAGGAGCACATTTGATTTATGAGTGTTAATTTTATATCCTGCTACTTTTCTGAATTCATTTATGAGCTCTACAAGTTTTCTGGTCGAGTTTTGTGTATTCTTAATATGAAATCATGTCATGGCATAAAGGGATAGTTTGAGGTCTTTTCCTATTTGTATCCATTTAATTTCTTTTCCTATTTGCTCTGGCTAGAGTTTCAAGGACAATGTTGAATAGAAGTGATGAATGAGGGCATCCTTGTCCTATTCCATCACAAGTTTTAGGGAATGCTTTCAATTTTTCTCCATATAGAATGATGTTGGTCTTGGGTGTAGAATATGAAGCTTTTACAATGTTGACATATGTTCCTACACTCCCTAGTTTTTCTAGTGTTTTGAACATGAAGGAATGCTGTATTTTATCAAAATAATTTTTTTGCATCTATTGAGATGATCATATGATTCTTGTCTTTATTGATGTGATGAATTACATTTATTGATTTCTGTATGTTGAACCATCCTTGCTTCCCTGGGGTGAACCCCACTTCATCATGGTGCACAATCTTTTTAATACATTTTTTAATCTGATATGAAAGAATTTTATTGAGAATTTTTGCATCTATATTTGTCAGGAATATTGGTCTGAAGTATTCTTTCCTCAATGTGTCTTTGTCTGGTTTTGATATCATGGTAATAATAGCTTCATAGAATGAGTTTGGAAGTATTCCCTCCTTTTCAATTTCATGGAATAATTTGAGGAGTATTGGTGTTAGTTCTTCTTTTGAAGGTCTTGTAGAACTTGAGAATCTGTCTAGTGGAATTTTGATGGAGTCTTATATTTCCTTGCTTGAAATTGTTTTGTTTAAATTGTGGATGTCCTACTGATTGAGTTTGGGAAGGTCATATGTCTCTAGAAATTTGTCTATATCTTCAAGATTTTCTATTTTAGTGAAGTATAAGTTTTCAAAATAGTTTCTGATTATCATGTGTATTTCAGTAGTGTGTGTTGTGATATTTCCTTTTCATCACAAATTTTAGTAATTTAAGTTTTCTCTCTCTTCACTAGCATAGCTAAGGGTTTATCAATTTTACTTATTTTTTAAAAGAACCAACTTTTTGTTTTGTCAAGTTTTTGTGTTGTTTCTTTTGTTTCAATTTTATTGATTTTAAAAGATGAAAAAGAATAAAAATAACATGATACCTCCTGAAGTTCAAAATTCACCAGTATCTGAATACAGATGTATTGAAGTGAAGGAGGTACTGTATAAAGAATTCAAAAAAATGATTATAAAAATAGTCAATGAATTCTAAGAGAACACAGAAAAACAACTAAATGAATTAAGAAAGTCAGCACACAATGTGGATGACAAATTCAATAAGGATATAGATGTATCGAAAATGAATCAAACAGCTGGGGATATAGCTCAGTTGATAGAGTGCTTCCCTCACATGCACAAGGCCCTGGGTTCAATCCACAGTAGAAAGAAAAGAAGAGAAAAGAAAAGAAAGAAAGAAGCAAAAGAACGAAACAGAAAGCTTTGATATAAAATACACAATAAATCAAATAAAATATTAAATTGAAGTCTAATAGAGTAGACCGTGTTGAACACTGGAAGACAAAGTGGCTGATCCTGAACATTCTGACAGTATTTTTTTTTATTAGTTGCTCATGACAATACAATGATCTTGACATATCATACATTTGATTCAAATGGGGTATGAATTCTCATTTTTCCACATGTACAATATTAAAGAAAAGAAAATAGGTGACCAAGAACAGAATGTATAAGTACTCTAGGACAACATTAAGAGACTAAATTTAAGAACCAATAAAATTGAAGAGGGTTGTAAGATACATGCTGATTGCATGGATAACTTCTTCAGGGAAATAATAACAGAACCTTGAGAATGAGATGACTATCCAGGCATTCAACACTCTTTAAATAGACAAGATAAAAACAAAATGAATAACTTTCTACAACACATTATAATTAAAATGTCTAACCTACAAAATGAGGATAGATTTTTTTAAAGCCTCAAGAGAAAAACATTAGGTCAAATCTGGAGGCAAGCCAATCAGAATTACTTCCAATTTCACAACACAAATTTTAAAATTCAGGAGTGCTTCGAATGATGTGTTCCAAGCAGTGAAAGAAACTAATGCAATGGAGATCCAAAATGGCAGGCTAGATTGAGGCTTCATTCTGTGTCACTTAGTGACCTAGGATTCAAGTAGTGGGAATACTGTTCCTCTGCAAGTGATAGAGGACCCCCAACAGCTGCTCCTGCATAGGAATCAAGGTTAATGTGCCCACAGAGGTCTCCAGGTCTCAGCATCAACCCAGGACTCTTGGATACTCACCCACACAGGGCCCCCAGGAGCCTGAGCCAGACCACCAGCATCAGCATCCTTCCAGGTCTTCTGGCCACCAACCTGTGAAGGAATCCTGGCCACTGCTCCCACACAGGACAACTGGACACTACGCACATGCAAGAATTCTGGCTGCCACTCCCTTGTGAACCCCCATCTATGAACATGGGGCTCCCTCAGTTGCCTCCACCTGAGGACTCTACAGCCACTGCCATAGTCCCCTACACGTGGTAGTCTGCCTGTACCTGGGGACATCACACAGGGCCTAGAGACAGCTATCAGCCACAACACTGCAAACGACAGCTGCATCTTTGAACATATCACCCAATGCCACTGCCTGGCCCCACCGGACTGGACCCAACTCCCCATCACTGAAAGCAGCCACCTCCATCTTGAGACACCTTCATCAACATCTTTAGTTGGGGCAACTCCCAGTTTGGAACACTAGCTGGGCAGGTACCGAGAGTCCCCAAATACCCACTCTCCCAAGCAGCCACTAACCCAGCACAGTGACTGCCCAATAAACAGCTCTCTCCAAGACAAGTGTGCAGCTCCCAGAGTGCAATTCACAAAACTTCCCAAGAGAACAGTTCCTGAATGGGAAGCAGAAGGAGAGGGGGTGAGTGAGATATAATTTAGAGACTAGGAATTGTGATATAAGGAGATAAGATCAGGCACCCACATTGCACGAGCAGGTCCCAAAGGAGATCCTTGAGGTGCAGTCTCCCATCCAGAACAGCAAGTGCTATACCCTACTTTCAGGACCCCTGCCCCAAAACCAACCCTATAACCTTGGCAACATTCACCATCCTAAAAGTGGAGATACCAGCAAACAACAGACAACCCCACCTATTGCATAAGAAGGGAAGCAGGAAAGCTACTGAACTCAAACAAAAACAATCCTTGTATCTTCCTTTGAGATTTTTTTTCTTCCTCTCTCATCTCCCACACTCACATCCGCAACATTTGTGAAACCAAGTACTTTTCATGAATTAGTTTACTAAAGACTGGGATGTCTAAATTGTATATTACACTTATGTTGTATATTCTTCTCTTCCCTAATTTTACATTTTTAAATGTTTCTTAATATTTATGATTGTTTTTTGTACTGCCCAATAAACAGCTCTATTGTCTTCCCACTTTCTAGTCTCCCCAAAATCACTTCCTGTCTCTTCTGCTACTAACCAACTTCCTTAGATTCCACTTTCACCCTTCCTAAGACCTAATAACTCTATATTCTCACCTCAACCCCCTCAACATCTCATCCTAAACCTCACCCCTGGTTCTTTGTCCACCATCACAAACTGTAGACACTTTTGTAAAACTACTATGTATATTTTAGATAATGATTGAAGTCACCATTTTGGATCGTGGAGATCCAAAATGGCAGGCTAGATTGAGGCTTCAATCTAGCCTCTAGCCTTTGTGACAAAACTATGAATATTTTAATAGCAGATATTTGGTTTAAGATTGTATATTGTTTGTATTGGAATATGTTTTCTTTGTTATCCCCCTCAAGGAGAGATATTGAAACCCTGAAGGGGCACTATAACCCTAAGGGTACAAACCATAATGCCTCAGTCAGATCCACAGTGCTAGAAGGGAAGACACATGAAAAAACAAAGGAAGAAAGTGCCCAAAACAAATCAAGATAAGAATCCATTGCCAGCACAACAGACGAAATGACAGAGAAGGAGTTCAGGATGTGCATAGTTAAAATGCTCTGTGAATGAAAGGATGGTATAAGAGAGCCAATACAGGCAGCAAAAGATCATTTTGATATGGAGCCACATAAGCAAATTCAGGAAGCAAAAGCTTACTTCAATAAGGAGATAGAGGTTCTGAAAACAAAGAAAAAACAAACAAACAGAAATCTTTGAAATGAAAGAAAAAATAAACCAAATTAAAATCTCAAAAGAAGGTATCACCAACAAGTTAAATCACTTGGAAGACAATGAAGACAAAATATATAATCTTGAAGAGAATGTTGACCATACAGTGAGGATAGTAAGAAACCATGAGCAGAACATTCAAGAGTTATGGGACAAAATAAAAAGACAAAATTAAAAATTATTGGGACAGAGGTAGGCATAGAGTTCCAAACCAAAGGAATGAACAATCTATTCAATGAAATAATATCAAAAAATTTTTCCAAATATAAAAAATAAATTAGAAAATCAAATACAAGTGTCCTATAAGATGCCAAATGTACAAAATCACAAAAAAATCCACACCAAGTCACATTATAACAAAAATGCCTAGCATATGGAATATGGAGGAAATTTTAAAAGTCCCACAAGAGAAAGGAATCAGATTATAAAAAGGGAAAAATCAATTAGGATCTCTACAGAATTTTCAACCCAGACCCTAAAGGCTAGAAGATCCTAGAACAACATATACCAAGCTATGAAAGAAAATAGATGCCAAATAAGAACCTTATATCCAGAAAAATTAAGCTTTAGATTTAATGATGAAGCAAAAAACTTCCATGATAAACAAAAGTTAAAAGAATTTACAACTAGAAAGCCTGCACTACAGAACATCCTTGGCAAAATTTTCCATGAAGAGGGAATGAAAACCAACAATAAAAATCAGCAAAGGAAGGGATTACACTAAAGAAAAAAACAAAGTAGAAAAAAGTCAAGTTAAATACAAAAATAAACAAAAATGGCTGCAAATAGATATCATGTCTCAATAATAACCCTAAATGTTAATGGCCTAAACTCACCAATCAACGGACATAGAGTGGGAGATTGGATTTTATAAAAGGATCTAACAATATGCTGCCTTCAAGAGACTCATCTCATAGGAAGAGACATCCACAGACTGAAGATGAAAAGTTGGGACAAAATATACCACACACATGGACCTAAGAAACATGCATGGGTTTCCATCCTCGTATCAAATAAAGTAGACTTCAAGCCAAAGTTAATCAAAAGGGATAAAGAAAGACATTTCATACTGCTTAAGGGAAGCATACATCCACAAGACATAACAATTATATATATGCCCCAAACAATGGAGCATCTATGTTCATCAAACAAAATCTCCTAAAGTTCAAGAATAAAATAGACCACAACACAATAATTCTGAGTGACTTTAACACACCTCTTTCACCACTGTATAGATCTCCCAAACAAAAGCTAAACAAAGAAACTATAGAATTCAATAATACAATCAATAACTTAGACCTAACTGACATATATTCAATATTACATCCACCAATGAGTGAATACACTTTCTTCTCAGCAGCACATGGATCCTTCTCTAAAATGAACCATATATTATGCCACAAATAAACTTTTAGCAAATACAAAAAAGTAGATACTACCTGTATTCTATCAGATTATAATGGAATAAAATTAGAAATCAATGATAAAAAAAATATGTTACCCCAACACCTGGAGACTAAATAATATGCTACTGAATGAACAATGGGTTTCAAAAGGCATCAAAGGCGAGATTAAAAAAATTCTTGGAGATAAATGAGAACACTGATACAACATATCAAAATTTCTGGGACACTATGAAGGCCCTACTAATAGGAAAGTCCATTGCATGGAGTTCATTCCTTCAGAGAAGAAAAAGTCAAAAAATAAATGACCTAACATTACATCTCAAAGCCCTAGAAAAAAGAAGAACAAATCAACATCAAAAGAAGTAGAAGACAAGAAATAATTAAAATCAGCTAAAATCAATGAAATTGAAACAAAATAGACAATTGAAAAAATTGACAAAACAAAAAGTTGGTTCTTAGAAAAAATAAATAAAATTGACAAACCCTTAGCCATGCTAACAAAGAAAAGGAGAGAGAAAACTGAAATTACTAACATACGTGCTAAAAAAGGAAATATCACAACAGACACTACAGAAATGCAGAAGATAATTAGAAACTATTTTTAAAAATTACACTCCAATAAAATAGAAAATATTGAAGGCATTGACAAATTTCTATAGTCATATAATTTGCCCAAATTGAATTAGGATAATATACACAGTTTAAACAAATCAATTTGAAGATGCCAAGAGAAGCCTATCAACCAATAAAAGCCCATAACCAGATGGATACACAATCAAGTTCTACAAGACCTTAAGAGAAGAACTAATACCAATACTCCTCATATTATTTCATAAAATATAAAAAGAGGGAACACTTCTAAAACATGACGCCAATATCCCCCTAAATCCAAAACCAGACAAAGACACTTCAAAGAAAGAAAACTTCAGACCAATATATCTAATGAACATGGATGCAATAATTCTCAATAAAATTCTGGCAAATCAAATACAAAAACATATCAGAAAGATCGTGCACCACGATCAAGTGGGATTCATCCCAGGGATGCAAGGTTGGTTCAACATATGGAAATCAATAAACATAATTCATAATATCAATAGTTTTAAAGATAAGGACCACATGATCATCTCAATAGATGCAGAAAAAGCATTTCACAAAATACAGCACCCCTTCATGTTCAAAACACTAGAAAAACTAGGGAAAACAGGAACATATCTCAACATCATAAAAGCTATCTATGCTAAGCCCCAGGCCAACATCATTCTAAATGGAGAAAAGTTGAAGGCATTCTTTCTAAAAACTGGAACAAGACAGGGATGCCCTCTTTCACCACTTCTATTTAACATAGTTCTTGAAACACTGGCAAGAGCAATTAGACAGACGAAAGAAATCAAAGGGATACAGATAGGAAAAGAAGAAATCAAATTAGCACTATTTGCCGAAGATATGATTCTATACCTAGAAGACGCAAAAATTCCACCAGAAAACCTCTAGAACTAACAAATTCAGCAAAATATCAGGTTATAAAATCAACACCCATAAATCAAAGACATTTCTGTACATCAATGACAAATTCTATGAAAGAGAAATTAGAAAAACTACTCCATTTACAGTAGCCTCAAAAAAAAAAATACTTGGAACTTAACGAAAGAGGTGAAAGACCTCTACAAACAACTACAAAACAGTAAAAAAAAGAAATTTAAAAACTCCTTAGAAGACTAAAAAATCACCCTTGTTCTTGGATAGGCAGAAATAGTATTATTTCTATTACTTCTATTACTATCAAAATGACCATACTACCAAAAGCACTATACAGACTTAATGCAATTCCAATCAAAATCCCAATAACATTCCTCATAGAAATATAAAAACGAGTCATAATATACATTTGGAAAAATAAGAGACCCACAATAGCTAAAGCAAGCCTTAGCAAGAAGAGTGAAGCAGGTGGCATCACTATACCAGACCTTAAACTATACTACAGAGCAATAGTAACAAAAACAGCATGGTATTGACACCAAAATAGATTTGTAGACCAACAGTACAGAATAGAGGACACAGAGACTAACCCACATAATTACAGCTATCTTATATTAGACAAAGGCACCAAGAACATACATTGGAGAAAAGATAGCCTCTTCAACAAATGGTGCTAGGAAAACAGGAAATCCATATGCAACAAAATGAAATTAAAGCCCTATCTCTCACTATGCACAAAATTCAACTCAAAGTGGAACAAGGACCTAAGAATTAAACCAGAGACCCTCTGCCTAATAAAAGAAAAAGTGGGCCCAAATGTCCATCATGTGAGATTAGGTTCCGATTTTCTTAATAAGACTCCTATAGCACAAGAATTAAAATCAAGAATTAATAAATGGGATGAACTCAAATTAAAAAGCTTCTTTCCAGCAAGAGAAACAATCAGTTAGGTGGACAGAGGACCTACCGAATGGGAGCAAATTTTTACTACACGCTCATCAGAGACAGTACTGATCTCTAGGATATATAAAGAACTCAAAAATCTTAACACCAAAAAAACAAATAACCCAATCAATAAATGGGCCAAGGAAGTGAACACACAATTCTCAGAAGAGGATATACAATATACAATCAATCAACAAATATACAATGTTCAACATTTCTAGCAATTATGCCCTTCAGTAGATGAATGAATAAAAAAATGTGGCATATATACACAATGAATATTACTCAGCAATAAAAGTGAATAAAATAATGGCATTTGCAGGTAAATGGATAGCATTAGAGAAGATAATGCTTAGTTAAGCTAGCCAATTACCCCCCCCCCAAAAAAAAAAACCCAAATGCCAAATGTTTTCTCTGGTATAAGGAGGCTGATTCATTGTGGGGTAGGAAGGGGGAGCATGGGAGGAATAGACAAACTCTAGATAGGGCAGAGGGGTGGGAGGGGAAGGAAGGGCGCAGTGGGGTAGCAAGGATAATGGAATGTGATGGACATCATTATCCAAAGTACATGTATAAAGACACGAATTGGTGTCTTCATACCAATTTTTCATACTCACAAAACTTAACACCAATAAACAAATAACCCAATCAACAAATGGGCTAAGGTACTGAACAGATACTTCACAGAAGAAGAAATACAACTGATCAACAAATATATTAAAAAGTGTTCAACATCTCTAGCAATTAGAGAAATGCAAATCAAAACTACTCTAAGATTTCATCTCACTCCTGTCAGAATGGCAATCATCAAGAATACAGGCAACAATAAATGTTGGCGAGGATGTGGTGAAAAAGTTACACTCATGCATTGCTGGTGGGACTGCAAATTGGTGCAACCACTATGGAAAACAGTATGGAGATTCCTCAGAACACTGAGAATAGAACCACCATTTGTTCCAGCTATTCCACTCCTTGGTTTATACCCAGAGAACTTAAAATCAGCATTCTATATTGACACAGCCACATCAATGTTTATAGCAGCTCAAGTCACAATAGCTAGACTGTGGAACCAACCTACATGTCCCTCAATGGATTATTGGATAAAGAAAATGTGGTATATATACTCAATGTAATATTACTCAGCTTTAAAGAAGAGTAAAATTATGGTATTTGCCAGTAAATGGTTGGAATTGAAAAATATCATGGTAAAGAAATAAGACAATCCCACAAAACCAAAGGCCAAATGTTTTCTAAATAAAGAATAAAATCAAAAACAAAACCAAAGGCCAAATGTTTTCTAAATAAAGAATAAAATCATGGAATTTGCAGTTAGATTGATGGAGTTTTAGAATATCATGCTAAGTGAAGTAAGCCAATCTCAAAAAACTAAATGCTGAATGTTTTCTCTGGTATGATGATGCTGATCCATAATGGGGACAGGGAGGGGGAGCATGGGAGGAATGGAAGAACTTTAGATAGGACAAAGGGAAGAGAGATTAAAGGAGGGGGCATAGGGATAGGGAAGACTGTGGACTGAGACATTCATCATTACCCTAAGTACATGTATGAAGACAGAAATGGTGTGACTCTGCTTTGTGTACAACCAGAGACATGAAAACTTGTGCTCTATGTGTGTAATATGAACTGAAATGCATTCTGCTGTTATATATAATAATTTAGAATAAATAAATTTTTTTAAAAAGGAAATAATGCAACAAATATTGCAGCATCCAGCAAAGATATTCACCGGAATCAAAGAAATAAAAGCCTTCCAACATAAGCAGAAATTATAAGAATTCATGTCAACTAAGCTGGAAAAATGCTTTTAAAAATACTCCACACAGAAGAAATCAAAAGAAAACCACAGAGCTCACAAATGAACAATTCTCAATTGAAGAGTAGCTAATCAAATGAGAAATGGGATGAAATTAATTATTAGAAATAATTAAAAATGACAAGAATTAATACATTTCTTCATATATTAACAATGAATATAAATGGTTTCACCTCTCCAATTAAAAGAAATAACTGGCAGAATGAATTAAATGTTATTTGCAGGAGATTCACCTTACAGGCAGAGACTGCTATGGGCTGAAATAGAAAGAATTGAAATTAATATCCATACACATGGTACTCCAAAACAAGCAGGTAAGTATCTACTGTCATAGCCAACAAAGCAGAATGATTTCAAGCCAAAATTAATCAGAAAAGACAAAGGTCACTTCATAATACTAAAGGGAAAATCCAACAAGAAGATATAATAATAGTAAATATTGATATCATGGATGTTGATGCACATAAAACAGACACTATTCAAATTAAAGATTCAGATAGTCCCCCGTCCTCTGCAATAATACTGGTTGATTTTAACACATCTCTCTCACCAATAGATAGGTCACCAAGACATAAATACAGTAAAGACACTTCAGTCCTACAAACATTATAAATAAAATGGATTTAACAGACATTTATAGAATGTTTCAGACTACAAAAACCAAATATACTTTCTTCTCAGTGGCTCATGGAAACTCCTCCAACAGACATATTTTAGGCCATGAAGCAATTCTTAGCAACAACAAAAACATAATTCCTTGCATTTTATCTGATCATAATGGAATGAAATCAGAAATCAACACCAAAAACCCTACAGAAACTATATAAATACATAGAGATTGAAAAATACACTGTTGAATAATGAATAAATAATAGAAGAAGTTGGGAGAAGTTTAAAAATTCTTAGATTCAAAGGAGAATAAACATTCCAGAACCTCTACGCTACTATAAAGTTTGTTTTATCATTAAGATAGTTTATAGCTATGAGTACTTGCATAGGAAAATCAAGCAACCTAATGATGCATCTCAAGACTCTTGAACAAAGAAGAACAAACCAATCCCAAAACTAGAAGGAAAGAAATTTTTAAGATCAGATTCAAACTCAATGGAATTGAGAATAAAAAATAATACAAAGGATCAATGAAACAAAGAGTTTTTTCTTTGAAAGCTAAACAAAATTCATAACTTCTAGCCAAACTAACCAAAAGAAAAAGAGCACACAAATTAATAAAATTAGAGATGAGAAAGGAGATATCACCACAGATACTTCTGAAACCCAAGTATTAGAAACTATTTTGAAAGTTTATATTCCAATCAACTGCAAAATCTAGAGACATTGGCAAATTTCTAGGTACATATTACTTGCCCAAATTGAACCAGGAATATATAACAAATCTAAACAGACCACTAGCAAGTAATGAAATTGAAACAGCAATTAAAAGCCTTCCAACAAAGAAAGGCTCAGGACTAGATGGATTCTCAGCTGAATTTGACCAGACCTTTAAGAAATAACTAACACCAATTTTTCTCAAATTATTCCACAAAATGGAAAGGGAGGGAACACTCCCAAATACATTCTGTGCAGCCAGTATAACACTGATATGAAAACTAGACAATGCACCAAGGAAAGAAAACTACAGACCAATATCCCCAATGAACATAGATGCAAAAATCCTTAGTAATGAATTAGCAAACCACATTCAAAAATAATCCAGAATACACCATGGTCAAGAGAGCTCGGAGTGAGGCAAGGGTGGTTCAATATATGCAAATCAATAAATAGAATTTACCACTTAAATAGAATTAAGAACAAGAGTCATGATCATCTCAATAGAAGTAGAAAAGATCTTTGATTAAATGCCTCATCCATTCATGCTAAAAATGCTGGAGAAACTAGGGATAGACCAAATTTACCTCAACATTATAAAGGCTCTATATGACAAACCCAAATCCAACATCATACTGAACAGAGAAAAATTGAAAGATTTTCTCTAAAATCAGGAACAAGACAAGGATATCCATTCTCAACCCTTCCATCCAATATAGTTCTTAAAACTCTAGTCAAACCAATCAGGCAAGAGAAGAAAATTAAACAAATACAAAGAAAAAATAAATTCAAACTATCTCTGTTTGCTAATGACATGATCCTATATGTAGAAGGCTCAAAAAATTTTAACAGAAGACTTCTGGAGCTGAATAAATGAATTTAGCAAAGTAGCAGGACACAAGATCAACACACGTAAATAAATAGCTTTCAGATACTACAACAACATTCTTTTGAGAAAGAAATCAGGAGAACCATCACTTTCAAATAACTGCCAAAAAAAACAACAAAACTGGAAATTTATATAACCAAGGAGGGGAAAGATATCTACAATAAAAAGAACACTGAATAAAGAAATTGAAGAAGACCTTAAAAGATGGAAAGACCTTTCATGTTCTTGGTTAGGCAGAATTAATATTGTCACAATGGCCTTACTTCCAAAAATAATATACAGATTCAATGAAATCCCAATCAAAATACCAATAATAAAAGCAATTCTGAGCAAAAAGAGCAAAACAGGAAGTATCACAAAGTCTGATATCCAAATATACTACGGAGCCATAGTAACAAAAACATCATGTTATTGTCATCAAAATATAGAGGACAACCAATGGAACAGAATGGAAGACAAAAATATATATATATATACTTCTAGCTATGTGATACATGCAAAAGGTGCCAAAAATATATGCTGGAGAAAAGATAGACTTTTCAACAATGGTGCTGGGAAAACTGGATATCCATATGTAGAAGGATGAAATTAGATCCCTATCTCTAGAATCAAAATGAATCAAAGACTTAGAAATTAGACCAGAAATCTTAGAACTGCTACGAGAAAATATAGGGTCAACACTCCAACATACTGGTTCAGACATTGACTTCTGCAACAAGACCCATAAAGAGCAAGAAATAAAACCAAGAATCTATAAGTACGATGCTATCAAATTAAAAAGCTTCTGCACAGCAAGGGAAACAAGAGCATGAAGAGAAAGCCTAAGAATGGGAAAAATTCTTTGCCAGTTGCTCCTCTGAGAGGTAATTAATATCCAAAATATATGAAGAAATCAAAAAGCTTAACACCAAAAAAATAAATAAATAACCCAATCAATAAATGGGCAAAAGACCTAAGACATTTCTTTAAAAAAGAAACACAAATGGCCAACAAATATATGAAAAAATGTTCAACATCTCTATCGATCAGGGAAATGCAAACTAAAACTAGACTAAGATTTCATCTCACACCAGTCAGAATGGCAAGTCACAAGAGCCAAATTAAGGAATCAGCCCAGATGCCTGTCAATAGAAGAATGAATTAAGAAATTGTGGCATATATACACAATGGAGTTTTACTCAACTGTAAAGAAGAATGAAATAATGGCTTTTGCCAGATGGAAATGGAGAAAATGATGCTATGTGAAATAAGCCAGACTCAGAAAATCAAGGGTCCAATATTTTCCCTCATATGTGGAAATTAGAGCAAAACAAGGGGAAAGGGTGGTGGGGGAATCAAATATCATAAAAATTCAGAGAAGATCAGTGGAGTAAAAGAAGGAGAATGAGACTATGGTGTTCGTTATGGAGGTTCCCCAAAAGACAAGTTGTAGAACCATCATCTGACTGTTATATAACTTCTCAGTATTTATCCTAAATAATTAAAGTCAGCATACTATAGCAATACCTACATACCTATGCTTCTAGCAGCACAGTTCACAATAATCACACTGTGAAACCATTCAATGTGTCTGTCACTGGATGAATAAGAAAATGTGGTGTGTATATATACAATGGAGTTTTATTTACCCAAAAGAATTACAGCCATTTGCCAAACAAAAAATGGATATAGCTTGAGTACATTATGTTAAGCAAATTAAGTCAAACTCAGAAAGTCAAAGGTCTTGTTTTTCCTTTCACATGCAGAAACTAGAGAGCAAAAAGGGAAATAAAGGTGTGGGGACACTCGTACATTGCTGGTGGGATGGCAAATCAATGTGGAAAGCAGTATGGAGATTGCTTGGAAATCTGGGAATGGAACCACCATTTGACCCAGCTATCCTTCTCCTCGGACTATACCCCAAAAACTTAAAAACAGCATACTACAGGGACACAGCCACATCAATGTTTATAGCAGCACAATTCACAATAGATAAACTGTGGAGCCAACCTAGATGCCCTTCAGTGGATGAATGGATAAAAATAATGTGGCATATGTACACAATGGAATTTTACTCAGCAATAAAAGAGAATAAAATAATGGCATTTGCAGGTAAATGGATGGCATTGGAGAAGATAATGCTAAGTGAAGTTAGCCAATTCCCCCCAAAACAAATACAGAATATTTTCTCTGATATAAGGAGGCTGACTCATAGTAGGGTAGGGAGAGGGAGCATGGGAGGATTAGATGAATTTTAGGTAGGGAAGTGGGCTAGGAGGGAAAGGGAGGGGGCAGGGGATTAGCAAGGGCGGTGGAATGTGATGGACATCATTATCCAAAGTACATGTATGAAGACTCAAATTGGGTGTCAACATACTTTATATATAAACAGAGATATGAAAAATTGTGGTATATATGTGTAAAAAGAATTGTAATGCAATAAAAGTACATGTATAAAGTCATGAATTGGCATGAATATACTCCATATTCAAAGATATAAAAAATTGTACTCTATATGTGTAATAAGAATTGTAATGCATTCCGCTGTCGTGTATTTAAAAAGATAAAATCAATAAAATTAAAAAATAAATAAAGAAAAACAAAGGTAAGTCAGTAGAGTTCAGGAAAGGAATCAGGAGGAAAAAGAAGGGCAAGGAAACTTGGAAATGATAATGACCAAATTATACTGCATATTCAAATAAGTAACAACAAATCCCACCATTATGTAAAATCATAATGCACGCATAAAGATACGGAAAAAGTACTAAACAAAATCAATCTATAATAAATATCACATTTACAATTTTTAAAAAAACTATGTAATATCTAAAATCTACAAAGAAAAAAATGATAAATTTGGCCATAAAATACCAGAATCAAACCTCACAGCAAAATATTTGTCATATATTTTTGAAATAAACATGTCAGAGAAAAAGAGAAAGGATTATTTTTTAAAAACTTATAAAAATCAACAAAAGATAGTTCAACTTTTTAAAGAACAAGGATATTAAGTGGCAATTTACAGAAGTAAAACAAAGCAAGTGACCAATACAGCTACGTAAATATGCTCAATCACATATATTGAATAAAAAAATAGTTTTCTAATATCACATTTTACATGTCAATTTGCCCAAAATTTAAAATTCCAAGTATTGTTACACAGCAAAAAAATTTCTATCTTTTTTAGAATGCAATTCAGCACTATCAAATTTCAGATATGCATGTGCTTTGAGATAATATTTACATTTAATATTACTCCAAAGAAATACTTATACAAGTGAACAAAAGAAAATATATATTATCAGTTTATTTTATATATATATATATGTGTGTGTGTGTGTGTGTGTGTGTACATGTTATTAAAGAAGGGAATCACAGGGTAAAATGAAGAGAAAAAAGGTCAAGTAAGATGTACAGTTCTATCCTTTAAACAGAAAACAAGTGTATTACATGCTTCTAGGGTTTTTGAGCAAGGCTTATGAACAAAGCTTCTTCCCCACTTAGAGTTTATGGGAAATCAAGAAATAAGACCAACGAATGATAGAGGAAAAATACCATGTTTATGCCTCAACTATATTTGACAAGATGTCGAATGAAGTTTTCACTCTAAAAGAATATTTAATCGGGCTGGGGATGTGGCTCAAGCGGTAGCGCGCTCGCCTGGCATGCGTGCGGCCCGGGTTCGATCCTCAGCACCACATACAAACAAAGATGTTGTGCCCGCCGATAACTAAAAAAAAAAATAAATAAATATTAAAAAAAAAAAGTTCTTTAAAAAAAAAAAAAAGAATATTTAATCATGTGAGTAGGAAACTGATAATAAACAAGTCAAAAATAAATAAAATTAATTCAGAAAAAAATTTTAAAACCTTATATACAGAGACATGATAAATTGTGGTATAAAGGTGTATTAAGAATTGTAATGCAAAAAAAAATAATAAAAAAATTAATTCAGATACTTATGAGTGCTCTGAGAAAAATAAGAAAATAGCAATAGAGAGAAGATAAGAAGTGTTATTGGGAAGGGAGTTACTCCAGAATGGGTGGCATGAAAGGACCTCTTTGCTGAGTTAAATATGAAAGACCTAGAAGATAAGTCAAGGGCCTTTCAGCACAACAGAGCTGGATGTGCTAAAAGAAATAAAGCTAAAGCCTCATGAATAAAAGCAAGAAAGTCAAAAACTGAAAGAAAAGAGTCTGGAAACAGAGCCCATGGGATATTTACACTTCGATGGGTATTTGGATTTTATTCTGAGTACAATGGCATGGTTTTAAACCAAGACTCATGTGATCAGATATACATTTCAAAAGGACCACTTTCCTGGTAGGTGCAAGGTCTAAGAGCAAGAAGGAGAATAAGGACCAAAGAGTAGAAGAGCCCACTTCAGAGGTTCTACATTACAAAGGCAAGAGCTGATGATGGCTTGCTCTAGAGTGTATGGAAGTAAATGGACTAAGCAAATGAGAAAAGCAAAGGCTATTTATTCTGAGTTTGGTATAGCAAAGCAGTCAGCTACTGTCACTTTTGTTTTGGAAGAGGAGTGGAAAAGCTCTACAAGTGGAAGGAGAGCACTCAGTATTTACTCTGAAGAATTAAAGTCACCATACTACAGTGATACATGCATACCCATGCTTGTAACAGCATAATTCACAATAGCTAAACTATGAAACCAGCCTAGGTATCCATTGGTGGACAAATGGCTATAGAAAATGTAATACATATACAGATGGAATTCTATTGAACCATAATGAAAAATGAAATTATGTCATTTGCAGGAAAACAGATGGAAATAGAGGCCATTATGTTAAGCCAAAAAAAAAGCTAAACACAATAGGTTAAATATGGTGTGTTTTCTCTCAGTTGTGAAAGCTAGAGAGAAAAAAAGGGAAAGTTGTGTGGGGGTATCTCATTAAAATCAAAGGGAAAATAGTAGAAAGAAAGGACCAGGGGATAAGAGGAGAGGAGGGAGAGGGCAAATGCTGGGGAGTGATATTGGCCAAATTATATTATTATATTGTGTGCATGCACAAATATGCAACAGCAAATTCCATCATTATGTGCAACTATAATGCACCAATTAAAAAATGTAGTAAGAGGCCATAATGGGAGTGAGGGTTAGCTTCAGGTCTTCAGGTATGCCTGACCCTGGGGCTGTGGATATGGAGAAGCTAAAGGTATACTAACAAGGAGTAGGACATCCTATATAATTGGTTAGGGATGCACACTGGCTTAATTTGGTTGGTCCTACATTGGAAGCAGAAACAAAAATTAGAGAAGCTGTCAGTTACTAATGAAGTTCTGGCCATTTGGGGATGATTATTACAGAAGCTATTGTTTAGCTTTCCATATTTTTACAAGAGATAGTAATCTGGCTTCCTGCAAGTATGACTTAATGGCAGGGTGTAAATACAAGGATTGACTTCCTAGGCAGGTTGTTCTATGTTCCTGGGCAGAGTTCTATTTTACATATTGTCCAGCCACTGTTCATTTACATACTCCGTCTCTGAGTTGGTAGTGGTTGAGGAGGAAAATGACTGGCTTCATAATGTTATTTGTCTATGGACCTGATAGGACATGTGAATAGGTTGGACATAGGAGGGTTGGGGAAAAAGAAGAATCTGAAACAACTCCTGCTGTGGAGCCCTCATATTCATTCATGAGTCATAACTGCTTTTAGCATCAAAAAAAAATCAAGATCTGACTTGGGCCACAAAGTTGGGCACTTGTATCTAGAGCAACAAAATGTTTCTGTAAAGGAACAGTTAACAAACTTTCAGCTTTGCAGCCTATATCATCTCTGTTATGACTCTTCAACTCCGCTGTTGTAGAATAAAACAGCTTTAGATAAAATATAAATCAATGAAAAAGACTGTCCTAAAAAACCTTTATTTATGGACAATGAAATTTCAATTCCAGCCAGGAACGGTGGGGCACACCTATAATTCCAGCAGCTCAGGAGGCTGACGCAGTAGGATTGAGAGTTCAAAGCCAGATTCAGATAAAGTGAGGCACTAAGCAATTCAGTGAGACCCTGTCTCTAAATAAAATACAAAATAGGGCTGGGGATGCGGCTCAGTGGTTGAGTGCCCCTGAGTTCAATCCCTGGTATCAAAAATCAAACAAACAAACAAACAACACAAAAAAAAGAGGCAATTCAATTCAATGTGCTTTTGCTTTTTCTAATCATTTAAAAATGTAAAAACCATTCCTACCTCACACATTTGACAAAAACAGACAGCAGACAGGATTTGGCTTAAGGACCAGTCTGCTAGCCCATTATCTAGAGTCAAGGTTTACCAGTTTCATAAGTCAAACATCAGGCAACTGATTATATAGATTATCTTATAATTCTCATGACTCTATGGGTACAACTACTATTATTACCATTTTCATAATTAGGTAACTGAGGCACTGATAAGAAAAGCAACTTTTCCAAATCACTTTCTTACCTACTAAGACGCAATGACATTTGTTTCTAAACTAACAATATTTGACTTGCGTTCAACATAATACCTCTAATTACTTGGCAGGTAACTTCAATACTCTTGGTCTTTCTCAATTTTTTTTCCATAAGATTGAGAATGATAATAATATATATCTAGCATTATACGACTATTGTAGAATTAACATGAAATGTCACAATTTAGTGCATTTTATAAGCTGTAATGCTTTTATCTTATGGCATCATAGTCTCCCTCATTTCATTCAGGTCTTTGCATAAATTTCATGACATGAAAAAGTTTTTACTGATTATCTAAAGACAGTACCCTCAGTACTATCTAGCAACCATGATGCTTTTTTCCTTATCGCACTTTTCATATTCACAGTGTAGCGCTTTTTTTTTAATTGCCTGCCTCCCCACACTAAAACAACACCAGAATAGTGATTGTTCAGTTTGCCACTATAGTTACCTGTTTTCAATCGGTGTTTGGAAATACCTGGCAGAATTAGGAACTTAATAAATATTGTTAAATAAATTAATATATTCATTAAAAGTTTAATGTTAACATAATATTTTGCCACTTTTCTTTTTTTGCAAGAACTACTAGAAAATAATCTATCTTAGAACACATATTTTTTTTGAGAGGATAGTTACAACGCTAAAACAGTTATGGAAAAAATGTTAATAATTCTCCTGTTTCCTTAAAGGATACATCTATAATCTTAGTGTTGGCTCTATTTTGAAGAGTAAAAAAATAAAACTCTTATATTCCATGGAATTCTGTCAGATTAATTCATAATACCACAAGACAGCCAGTAGATAAATACAGAACTTAATAGTTGAAAAATAAAGTAAAAACTGTTGGTTGAGTTGGACGATATTGTTGTAGGGACAAATGAGGCAAGGCATCGAAGATAGCAGGAAACAGTTTTATTTGGCTGTAGCCAGGTTCAGAGGGCACAGCCTTTGCTGTAATCAATCAATCCCCTGAACTCCGAAGTTGGGTAGTTTCAGAGTTTTATACCCAGCATGTAAGGGGAGGGGCTCAGAAGTTCACAGTGTGCAGAAGTTCACATAAAAGCAGTTTTTCCTTTCACTGTTCTCGGCAAGTTAACCATTCAAGGACAACACCCGAGAAGGGGAGAACTTCTTCTCCCCTTTCTTTCCTCCCCCTGCCAGCTATTACCATGGAGCCCAATTGGTAACTTCTCTTATCTTAGAAATGTAGACATCTGAGCCCCAGCTCAAGGCCAGAGGCCTTATTTACACATTTTTACAAACTACTATACTGGATGCGTGTTTGTGAGAAACTAGTAAGGGGGTGTCCAGCACCTGGAATGCTGATTTCTTCCCAGCCAGTGGCCAAGTAAAACAAGGCAACATGAAAACTGGAAGTTCATCTACAATGAACTCTTGTAGAGACTATTTTGCTGAGAGTCCTAAAATCGGCCATGGTGAAGATTTCTGGAGAAGCCCAGTTAAGACTTTTCTGTGGAAAAAGGGAGTGCCACTACAATATCTTATAATAATGTTGTGAAGCCAGTCATTTTCCTCCTCAAGATATCTTGAGGAGAGATTACCATACAGTGACATCCTGTCAGTTATTAGTTCCAACTTTTTTCATGTTTTGACTTTTTGATTTTAAATCATTCATGTCATGCTACATCAGTATAAATTCTTAGATGTATCTAGTTTTTCATGCTTTTAAGTTTTGATTCAAATAGGCTTCCTATGTCTTCTAAGCAAGTTCATGTATTTCTCTGTGTGTATGATTTGTAGAAGTACCCTAAAATTTATTCTTACCTGATAGCTTCTATTACTTTCTATTTGCTTATTTGCATTTATCCATCACTTAGAATTCCATATTTTAATTATTTTATATTCCTAAATAATTTTTGAAAAGCTACATTTTACTCACAAAGAGAATATCACTTCCTCTTCAGATAAAAATTGTTGTTGTTTTTTTTTTTAATACCCAAAGATCCCTTTTCCAGGTTACATTTTCCTTTCCATTCATGGCTAGAAGATTCATTAACTAACCATTGATTCAATATACCTGGAAGAATTATTATCTGAATGTATACAAATATACAATATAAATACATAAATGTATACTAAGCATTTAAAAACAGAACTTGATCTATAAATAGATGCTGTCTAAAAAAAATAAACAGCAGCAAATTTATCACAATTCTATTTGAAATTCTTGAGTGAGTGATGCCATATTTTCAAACATTAATTGAAAAGCTCCATTATGTGAAATTTACCAAGGATTATATTCTGTAAAAATATTAACCAAGTTAGAATATTGATTAAAAACATAATGTTTGAAATTAAAATGCATGAAAGGGCATAATGGCAATCTTAGAAAACTTCATTTGGTCTAGGAAATAAAGAGCAATAAAAGAGTAAAATTAGCCCAGAATAACATTTTTTTCCCTAATATTCATTCCTTGAATATGTGCATCATCTCAAATCATACTTTGTGTTGATTCTAAAATGACAGCTGCAAAGTGAAACGATACCAATAACCTCACAATGAAAGAAACAAATATAGCAACCTTCATCACAATTAGAGTTACACTGTAAAGAATAATAATTTATTGACTTTAGCAAAATCTTATAGCTTCATTTCTATTACCAAGATATGACAATAATGGCAAACAATGGACACTTACTTACCCAGAAATATAAGTTTGACTGTTTTAAACATTTTATCATTTGCCTGTAGGCTCTAAGTATGACAAAATATGTGACTTTCAGGAACATGCTACAGAACACAGGCAGATTAGCATTTGTTTTTATCCACTCTTTGATGATTTTTAGACAAAGTGAAAACTCTCCCTTCATTATATTTGTCTCTATGTTGACCTCACTCGGGGACCACCATTGCACAGTAGCACTCTAAAACACAAAAATTACAGAATTCTGGTTGTTTTAGCAATAGCTTATCTGTGCCAGTGCTTATTTTTTTGTCTAGTGATCTCATATTTCTAGTATTCAATTCTTGCTTAAACAATTTTTGGCTACCCTTTCTGGTCCAATTAAAAATTATTCATTCATCCATATATTAAGTCGGAAGATATTTATTAACAGGGTACTACTGTATGCTAGGTTCTAAAAACATATAGATGAATTTTACTGTTCCTAGCCACAAGAATTTTACAGTAAGAGTTACAAGAGTTATAAGTGTGTGTGTGTGTGTGTGTGTGTGTGCGCGCGCACACACACACATGCATGTGTTACAATAGCAACACTTTGTGGTAAATATCATAATGGTAGCAGGGGAAAAAAGATGGATTTATCTGCCTTTGCAGAATTAGGGAAGGCTCTTCACAGAGAAAGTAATATTGCAAATAATATTTTGGAAACTGAAAGGAAGGAAAGAAGTGCAGATAGGAGAAAACAGTGTGATCAAAGAAACAGAAATGTGTAGGCAAAAAGAGAAGGGTTTTATGGTTGGGGATGGCAGAATATAGGATAGGAACAAAGAAATTAAATGACTATTCATCAAGGTTGTTAAATAAAGTACTCAAAACAGGAGAAAGTTGAATTATAAGATCCCTTTCCACCTCTAATATCAGTCTGTATTCACTAACTGTTGATCACATATATAGCATAACATATTATTCTTGCTTCAATGAGCTATTTGTAAAGTGACTAATCAGCTTCTAATTTACTTGTTAGTAAAATTCACATAAAGACTTTGCTTACACTTGAAATGCTCCCCATAATAACTGCCAATCCAAAAGTATCTATTGATGAATCATTCTTGTCAACTTTCAAAAGCTGTTTTCTTGTATAAGGTGTTCTTGGAGGGGCCAGTATACAGCTTGGTTATCATCTGCTTTAACAAAGTGTCTCATGGATAAGTGATTTGAAGCCCTCTATGACAGCGACACTAAATAAAGATGATAAAAATGATTACTGTTCACTATTAGAGTCCAATAAGTCTCGCAATATAATGTTAATATCAGATTCTCCTAGAAATGAAAATGGCATAAACTTGATTACAAGAAGCCAAATATTTTATTGGGGCATTTTGTATTTCAAATTCTCTTAAACACAACACTGAGTATCCATGTTAATCCCAAAATATTTAAAAACATTTGGGTCAATGGCATCATGCATTCAACATCTCTAATTTAAGAATTAATGTTTTTAATATTCATCATTTTGTGAAAGCAACTTTCCTATATACTACTAAGACCATTCAAAAATTAAATTTATAACATTATGCATTTTTGTTGGCAAATTGATTAATTTAACATTTGATTCCCAACATCTTGGAAAAAGACACTCCTAATGAGTAACAGTGGTCGTCAAGAGTTTTGCCAGTCTAGCCAGATCTCTAAAACTTGCCAAGTCCTAAGTATAGTAGAATAAACACAGACATAGCTTCATAGAGACAGAGTGCCAATTTTTAATCATCCCTTTTATCACCTCCAACATCTGCCAGCTTTCCTCTTTCCGAAAACGCTGCCATTTTAGCATAACCCCCCAAGAGGCAGATGCAAAATACAAAAAAACACGGTACACTGCTTTCCAATTGATTCCCTCTTGGCTTTCAAGCGAATAATGTCCCATCCTGGTTTGGCTGGGATCAGATGGGCAAGACCCCACCCCCACCATCCAATATGACAACACCACAGGAGTAGAGAGTCCCAACAGGCTTTCTCGCAGTTCCTGAAATAAAATAACATAAAGGAAAACCATCTGTAAATGGGGGTCAAAACTGGTGGGAGGGAGGTAGACACTAATATAATATATTCTATTCTATTCTATTCTATTATATTATATTTTATATTATATATAATACATATATATATTATATATGTGTGTGAACAATATAAACAAATCACAGAAAACTATACAAGATTCATCAACATATCAAATGCCCTTCTTTAAAACAGCAATTCTGATTGCAAATGAACTGTGTAGGATGAAGTATTGGAGACAGTTTACAAATCAGATAGATTCAAAGAGTGCTCCTACTGGGGCTTGGCTTAGAATAAATCCTGCCTGAGTACCCTGAAATTCCGAGTTTAAATAATCAATTGCTATTGATTTTTCACTTTTGTTCTGCCAACATTTGGTTATTCCCCAGGTCACGCAGCCTTGCCATTTGAGTCAAAGTCAATAAAGAATTTATTTATTCATTAGAATCTGTAGAGGTGGAATGTAATGCTGAAAACTTACATTTAGATTTTCTACAGTAAGTATCAAACATTTTGTGTGGGATTTAATGTGCATGACAAATCTGTATTAAGGACAGAAGCAAGATAACCTTATGTCTTATACGGACTGTTTTAACTAATTGAATTGCATTACTGCAGGAGAAAAGTAACTTAAAAAGGATCCAACAATAATTTATTTTTGTATCCTTGTACCAGGATTATGAATATTAATTTGCTCATATTAATAATCATAAAATATCATTATTATTTTCTTTATAATTCTTGGAAGCACAGTACAGTGTTGCCATCTGACCTCTACTGGTCAAGTTCATTGCATGATAAACTACTGGTAAATAGAGTAGCAATATCAAAGTTAATAGTTCCCAGGTTATCTAATCATTGCAATTAGTGCTTATGAAAACATCTCAATTACATAGAAAAATATTTTTCATTTCTTACTTAGTATATTTGCCCTAAATATTCTCTTTAATTTTTATGCAAAGACATCAAAATGCCTTACAGTGCTTTTTAGTAACCAGAAAACTCTATCAATTGCTTCCAATGGTAATATAAAATTGGTTTTTTAAGTATATAAAAATTGTAAATGTTGCTCAGAATATTCTGGTAAATTAATAAGATTCCATTTAATCATATCATTTAACAATTATTCTAATACATCAGAAGTTTTTTTTAGAATAATTTTTAATTTCTTTCTGGAAATGTTTTCAAAAGTAACCATTGGTGTACAATCTTAACCACATTTTTAATTCTTTACATCATTTAGAATGTGACTATACCAAACTTATGATTACAGAAACTTCCTGGATCTTTTATATTTATTTATGCTATGAGGTCTTTGTATAGTGCTTTTGTACATCCAGAAAAGTTCTCATTAATTTCCTATGCTATCCTCATACCATTTATTTCCTGTTTTACTCATGAGAAAATGGATACAAAAAGATAAAGTGAAACTACTAGTATTGGAGAATCAAGGCTGGGAGCATAGCCCAGTGGAAAGCACTTGCCAAACATACACAAACCCTAGGTTTGATCCCCATTACTCCCCCAACCCCACACACAATTTGAATTCTATGCTTTCCCGCTATATTACAGTTCTATTCTCCTGCTTGAGTTAACCTTTAAGTACAATTAACCCCATAAGTACAATAGTTTCAACAATATCAGTTCAATGGCATTTTAGCTACACAATTTCATTTGGGGACAATGAGGATACATGCCTTCAAACTCAAAATCAATTTATATATATTAATTTATAAAATGAACAAAATGCTTGATCATATAAGCATGATTTCTTGTTCCCAAATAAGTTGATATATTCATATAAATTTAATATAAATGTAAAAAAAATATCTTTTTTATTTTTTATTTATTTATTTATATGTATTGCTGAGATTTGAACCCAGTGCCTCACACATGCTAGGCAACTGCTCAACCATTGAGCCACAATCCCAGCCTCTAAAAAATTATCTTATAATTTTTAAAGAATTATAAGTTGGGAGAGAGTCTTGACAAAAATAGATACAATAATTATTTGCCTTAAGTTTCTTTTCATTGGTAATCTTAAGAATTCAACATGTGGGTTTTCAAAACCCATGTCCCACCATCCAAAGCACATATTTTTAAAATAAGTCTTCAGATTCTTATGGATTTTTGTTCTTTTTCATACCACGTAATTCATTTCTATATTAAGACTGACACTTTGAATCATGAGATATTTTTACCAAATAAAAAATTAAATGATTGAATATCTCAACATTTTCATTTTACAAATACAAAATGCAGATTTCAAAGATAGATTCAACAGTGTTTTTTGTGACTCTAAATGGTATTTTCTTTCTGCTTTTTCAAAACAGGCAAAAAAAAATTAAGTGAGGGTTTGTGTGGCATACAAGTGAACACAATTAAGGAAACCCTCATTGTTGTCTTCTGAATAGACTTGTCACATTACTATTCACAGCTTTGTCTAGTGACAGTGGAATATCAAAAGGATACTGAATAATATAGCAAAAATCTATTGTGCCACTGAGATCTAATCTTTGTCTGAATGTAATTGCCTTATTAAAAGATTTGCAAGCTTACTCTTTCTGTGATTCTAAAATAAGCCAAGAAAAAGCATGCTGTAAAACTGCAACTGTAGTCCCCATGATATGACAACAGCGTGTAAGTCAAACTGAAAATTAAAACCCCATTCCAGTTCCCCAGCAATGGCATGGATGCTTCTAGTACCGCAATTATCCCTGGTGGTATGAATGGCATTTGGAAGACTTTCTTCCCATGAACTTAGCTTAGAGTGCCTGAGGAACTGCTTATGTAAATATGAATATCTCATTTAGATTGTTATTTATGTTATGTGGCAGTGTCTGCCTCTTAGTATCTGTTCATTATAGCGCATAGACTCAGGATAAGCTCTTTTGTCTTTTTATCCCCCATCCCCCTTCACCATGAGACACCTTGCTCTAAGCCTTCCTAGAGGGAGAACAGTTTCACCACGTAGCAGAAGTAAAGAAATAATTGTACATCCTGGCACCAGTACCCATTATAAACTCTCAACTTTAGTAAATAGTATAATGTATGACCCTTCTCCTCCTTGTTTTTCTTTATCCCTTTTTACATATCATAATGTTTTATGATTTTGTGAAAGGCGTTGCTTCTCAATCCCCTACTCCCTTCTTGCAGACATAACAATAAGACGTAATATAAAGCATTAATGAACTTCAGTGGTGGACTGAAGTTGCTGTTCTCAGTAGAAAAATGAACAACAACCAATTTCATTTTCCTATAATTTATAATATAATTATCTCATTTGGGAAATAGTAGCCAATTTAATAAAACTCCTTCAATGAGAGTACTTTAGGGTGGAAAAAGATGGTAGGAGCTGCTAACAGATTCACTTATATTTCAATAATGTTAAGTTAAAAGAATTTTTTGTTATTCATCCAGCCTTGATGGATTTTTGACAAGTATCAGATATGTATAAAATATTATGTATGGAAATTAGATAAAGGTTTTCTTCAAGTATTTTCTTTCCACTTTAATAGCATAGGAATATTCTATTCACACAAGTGTGAATTTATAATGACTGTTCGTCAAAATGAAAAGCCAGAGTTAAGGCTGATCATAAACTATAATTCATCACCACAACCATCATAAAACTTCAATTTAATTCCAAAAATTACATTGGAGCTCATCATGAAAAAACAAAAATTTGGCATATCAACTAGGGAAAATGGGACTTGTTCAACTTATTAGCAAAATCCAAAGGATGGAAGTTTGTTTGTTATACCAAGCTTCTCCATATAAAAATCCAGATTTGGGTTTGCTATCATAGAACATTAGGACTACATCATTGTCTCTAAAGGCAATATTTTATTCATATGATAGATATATGAATTAACATGACCAAATAAATTTGCAAGTAACTCACATGTGCTAATTTATCTGTAGCTTCACTTCTAGGTAGTAACTTCTTTTCAACACAATTATTACTTTCCAGAAGAAGGCTCTATCTCGACATATTTTCCAGTTCTTTCCTCTTCAACTCCTTATCAAATCTTAAAGATTTACAATTTATATTTTAAGTTAGAAGATAGAAACAGGATAATAAAAAGAAATAAACCTAAGACTAAAAGAAAGTCTCACATTAAGAAGATAGATACCCAATTATTAGTGTCCCTGACCAAGAATGAGATAAATGCTGTCTTACAATAAGATTAACTGAAGCCTGTCAAATGCATGGTACACAATAGCCCAGTAAAAGCAAAATTTAGGTTACCCTAAATGTCTTTAGAATTTGAAAAAAGACATTGAGTCTCTAACATTTTGCAAGTCTAGTAAGGCCATTCATTTTTCCCCAAAGGCTCCTGAATTAGCGGCAAGGATAGAAGACAAAGTGAACGTTCATTCTACCTTGTCCCATTTCTATTCCACGTTACTCCATGAGTACAATTTAATCAAATGAATCACTCAATGCCTTGGGGTTTTTAACCCAAGATGGACCCAGTTCTGAGAATGAAAGAAGGAACTACTGTCAATTATACCAAGACAACAAGTGTAAGCAAAAGGATCTCATAAAAACTAGGAAGTTCCGGTACCATATCCTTTTCTCCTGATCTCCCAGATCTGTTTTTAGGACAGGATATACTTTCTTAGGACAGAAAAAGTGTGCAACAAATGTAACGCCTCAGATGGAGATTTGGCTGTTCCCGGAGACATCCCTGTGCAGTAAAAGGAGTGATGGGTAAAACTTTAACCTTTGGCATCTTAAATTTTTCATCTGAAGAATGAAGATGTTGAAATGGCAAATGTACAGGAAATATTTCCTATTGTAATATACTATTATTTCTCACATATACCTGGAGATATGAATAAGGAAGGGGGAAATAGCAAATGTTTTACTCTTTGATTTAAAAATGTTAGTAATACATTAAAAATAAGAAAATACACATTGTCTTCTCTTAAAAGTGAAATCTTTGAGAGCCTTTTAGAGATAGCACATAAGGGTCTTAACTTCATAAGGGGAGAAAGCATTTCTTTTAATAAAATCTAAGTATAAACCAAAATGAAAAGGTGAATTGTGATATAAATATTGTCCTAAAGCTATCAGGTTTTTAATATTTTAGAGGACTATAAATGATAAAATAATCACATATGATTTTTATTTGTAGTATCTACAAAATATCGCTGACATCTCTCCTTTTCTGAGTTTATCTCCTTATAGGCTCCTACACCTTCACTAGAGATTATTTTCTGTTTTCCATTTGTGAAACAAGTTATCTTTGAGATATTGAATATTCATTTCTTACCAGACAGGGATTTTTCTTTAGTAATATGTAGGTTCCTAACAAGCAAAATCAGTTGCATAAGTTTGATTCGAGGTAATCGACGCAGATATGAATGCATTATAAAATAAATCACTGAAAAATATCGATACAACTTTATAGGCATCCATTCTAAGTTTTTTCTACTTGCTAACATTTCTTCACCTTTTGTTCTTAATTCTGCCTTATGTAATAAGGGTTAGCCTAAATGTCTTTAGAATTTATGCAGAAGATAGAATATGCCTCATATCTCTATGAAGTATTTATTTTATTAAGTATTTATTTATTTATTTATTGAGATTATTTTACAATCTATTTTCATCCTGTGATATATATATATATATATATTCATTCATTCATTATCACACTCTTGTCTTGATTTTAAATTGCAAGATATACTTAGCAACATTTTCATTTTTGTCAAGCCAATGAAACAATCGGTAGCCCATTGAAAAACTCTGAATCTTGCTGGACATGGTGGTGCATGCCTGTGATACCAGTGGCTCGGGAGGCTGAGGCAGGAGGATCACAAGTTCAAAGCCAGCCTCAGCAAAAGCAAGGTACCAAGCAACTTGGTGAGACCCTGTCTCTAAATAAAATACAAAATAGTGCTGGGGATGTGAGTCAGTGGTCAAGTGCCTCTGAGACCAATCCCCGGTACCAAAAGAAAAAAAAAGAAAAAGAAAAAGAAAAACTCTGATTCTCATATAATATATGAAATGTATCCATAACAAATGCAGATTTTTTTAAAAAACTACAATCTATTTTAGATATTAACTAAAAAGTCTTTATAAAACAGTGTATTCTTCTTTGAAATTCCTGGAATCTGACCCTTTTTCAATTTTAATTTGTTATATATGACAGCAGAATGTGTTACAATTCATATTACACATATAGAGCACAATTTTTCATATCTCTGGTTGTACACAAAGTAGAGTCACACCATTTGTGTCTTATACATGTACTTAGGGTAATGATGTCCATCTCATTCCACTGTCTTTCCTACCCACATGCCTCCTCCCTTCCCCACCCTCCCCTTTGCCCTAACTAGAGTTCATCTAATCTTCTCATGCCACCCCCAACCAAACCACATTATGAATCTGCTTCTTTAAATCATAGAAAACATTTGGCATTTGGATTTGGGGGATTGGCTAACTTCACTTAGCATTATATTTTCTAACTCCATCCATTTACCTGCAAATGCCATGATTTTATTCTCTTTTAATGCTGAATAATATTCCATTGTGTGTGTGTGTTTGTATATATATGTGTGATATATATATATCACATTTTCTTTATCTATTCATCTACTGAAGGGCATCTAGGTTGGTTCCACAGTTTAGCTGTTGTGAATTCTGCTGCTATAAGCATTGATGTGACTGTGTCCCTGAAGTATGTTGTTTTTGAGTCCTTTGGGTATAGACCAAGGAGTGAGACAGCTGGGTCAAATGACAGTTCCATTCCCAGTTTTCCAAGGAATCTCCATACTGCTTTCCATATTGGCTGTACCAATTTGCAGTCCCACCACAATAAATGAGTGTGCCTTTTCCCCCACATCCTCACCAACACTTATTGTTGTTTTTATTCTAAATAGCTGCCAATCTGACTGGAGTGAGGTGAAATCTTAGTGTAGTTTTGATTTTCATTTCTCTAATTACTAGTGATGATGAACATTTTTTCACATGTTTGTTGATTGATTGTATATCATCTTCTGAGAAGTGTCTGTTCAGCTCCTTGGCCCATTTATTGATTGGGTTATTTGTGTGTGTGTGTGTGTGTGTGTGTGTGTGTGTGTGTCTGCATGTGTGTTAAGATTTTTAAGTTCTTTATATATCCTAGGGAATCAATAGATAGGATGGATTCAAACTAAAAAGCTTCTTCTCAGCAAAAGAAACAGTCAGTGAGGTGAATATAGAGCCTACAATTTGAGAAGAAATTTTTACCACATGCACATCAGATGCAATCTGACCTTTTTAATTCTATATCTGAACTATACTATGATTCACATTTAATTTGCCTTTGTTTTACTAGACGTAAGCTTTTTAAATTCAATGCTATATTAGCTACAATACAAATCAGAGACAATGTGCTATTTAAGTTTACTCTAAGCATCATATATTCTCTGACAGATTTTATATTATATGTTGGTATTGCCATAAAAGATCTAATAATTTTATGTCTTCACAAATCAATTTGGATTAAATATGAAAACCACCTACACATTTCTTAATTAACCTGCTGATACTTATAATAATATTTTTAATTTGATAGTGTTTTAAATGAAAGCTATATATAAGCTTTAACTAAAATAATTTCTACTATAGATTTTTATTTTACTTTTTTTACTCTATCACTTTTATCATATTGTTAACACAATTGTTACCTAAAATTTGTAAAGCAAAGAACAGTAAAGAGACAAAAAATATCCACTGTCTCAAGATCTGAAGACAGTCTTTATTACCCTTTTGGTAATTTTCCTACAAGCCTTTATTCCATAGATTTTTTTAAGTTGGTTCAAATTACACTGTATAAAACTCTATATCCTGAAATTTACATTTAACATCATATGATGTTTCTCACAGTAGTATAAACTATTCAAGAAAGTCAATTTTAAAGATGCTATGAGAATTACATTAGGCAGACAAAGAAAAGACTCAGAAGGTTCAAGATACAAAGTCACTATGTGTTAGCATATGTCAGCTATCTTCATTAAATTTACTATTATGTATAATCAACCATAAAGTTCTATTGCAACAGATATGAATATCTGATCATTAAAAGATATTTAGGTTCCTTACATTTTTAGGTTTCTAAATAAATAATGCTGGATTTGATATATTTTATATGAAAAGCTATTTCAATGTTTTATATTATATCCTTAGGAGAGGCTTCCAGAATTGAATTACCAAATCAAGTGGAAAACACATTATCTAAGACTTACTACACAGTATCAAATGTTTGCAGAGAGTTGTCTCAACTTTTGTTCCCACTCACAGTATATAAGATTGGCCCCTTTATGACATCCTGACTTTCAATGTTCTCCATGTTTTTTTTTTTTTTTTCTGGCACATACTTGTATACTCTAATCATGTTCTTAGTATATCTGGCTCTAGTACCATATCATCTTTTCTGCTTTGAAGAATGTATAATTTGTCATAATTTCAGAGTAACAGAAAAGCCACATGAATAATACAAAGAATTCCCATTACCCTTTACCAGATTCCCTGAAGGTTAGCTTTTTATTACATTTGCCTTATCTCTTTCTTTCTCTGTAGACTTAGACATAATTTTTTTCTAAAATGTTTAAGTTGCAAAGTGACACTATTGTATTTCACACACCACATGTTGTATTTTATGGCACTGACAATTTAAAACCCTCTATATTCTAAATCTCAGCTAATTTGATACATGAAAAATAGTTTCTTGATTTAGTTTACATTTCTCTGTTGATTGAAGGTGAACATGTTTCCATATATTCACTATATCTAATTTAAATCATTTATGTATTATAATTTTAATTTATATATTCTTTTGTTACTCATCTGTTGATAGTGCTTGCCCAATATATATAACTTTTACTTACATATTTGCTCACCTACCAAGATACAAATCACTCCTCAAGAGCAGGAAAGACCAAGTACCTGCTCACAATAAACTTATAACCTACTTTGAGAGTAAAGGTGGAAGACAATAGCTTTGTTTAAAAAAATAATGTTTAACCATGGAGACTATCTTTAAATAAAAATGCACATACAAGTACAATGAAAGAAAAAGGAGCCTGTTCTCTCAGAGCAGCAATGATGGAAGACTCAGATCCCATCCGATTCCCTCTCCCTTTCCTCTCAGCTTGCAAGTGTCACAGAACTCCAGCCGATGCCCACTAGCAGCTGTATAAAAGCTATCAACAGAGGTGGGCTTCTAAAATTTTTTACATTATTTATACAAAACGTAAATATATAATTATATATCAAAAAGTAATTGTGTGAGATTTTCCCCTACTGTGTATTTTTGACTTGTTTTGCCCACAATCCATGAATGAAGCTTATGTTTAATGCAGACTCTTGTGAGAGGTTCATCACATGACAACTGTCCTCTAGATGTGCTCGCTCCTTCCTTCCTTTTTATGTTCCTACAACACTAGTACCTATGGTGTCAACTGAAATAAATTCGTGGGTATGTAAATTTCCACACATAACTGTTCTCCCAGCTCTTTCAAAAGTAATAAAGTACAAGTAAATTTGTTGGCTCCTTCCCAAGGCTTCTGAGAACCTGTGTCTATCTAGGAGTGAGAGGAGGGGACATCTGAGTCCCTCTTAAGCAAAAGCAAAGCCAATTAAAAAATAATTTATTAGAGCTGGGCACAGTGACACACGCCTATAATCCCAGTGGCTCAGGAGGCTGAGGCAAGAGGTTTGTGAGTTCAAAGCCAGCCTCAGCAAAAGCAAGGCACTAAGCAACTCAGTGAGATCCTGTCTCTAAATAAAATACAAAATAAGGCTGGGGAAGTGGCTCAGTGGTTGAGTGCCCCTGAGTTCAATCCCCAGTACGAATAAATAAATAAATAAATAAATAAATAAAATAATTTATTGATATGAAACTAGGCTCCTGGCTCCATTTTGGCCCCTATACCCTATAATGTTTACCTTTCTTTTTTTTTAAGAGAGAGAGAGAATTTTTTAATATTTATTTTTTAGTTTTCGGCGGACACAACATCTTTGTTTGTATGTGGTGCTGAGGATCGAACCTGGGCCGCAAGCATGTCAGGTGAGTGCGCTACCGCTTGAGCCACATCCCCAGCCCATGTTTACCTCTCTTTACCCTTCTTCTCATCACTCTCATCACAAAATGATGTTGACTCCTAATAAGAATATTTATTCAAGAAAAATTTGTTATCATATTCTCAGATTGGGCAGGGAATATAATCTAGGAAAATATTTAAAGTTGTCTTTTCAATTAATATATTTGCCTAATCTCTCCTAACACATATACAAACTCTTTCAAAAGTTCTCGTATCAAACCCAAGAAATCACCTAGAATGCTCTGGATTCTGATCTGCTTAACATTTTTTCATTCACCTTTTTCTTATTTAGTTATCCAGGGAGAAGTTGAAACTCAACTCTTTTACATGAATTTTTATTTTATTAATTTTAATTTTAGCCTTTCTATGGGTGTGAAATACAGCTCATTTGCATTTCTCAAATAACTTATGATATTTTCATGTTCTTATTAACCATTCATTTACATGTTTTGTGAAGCATCTGCCTTTTTGCCTGTTTTTGTGCTGGATTATATGGGTTTTCTTTTTATTTGTAGGCATTTTTCTATATTTTAATTACATTCCTCTATAGCCTCAAAGAGACAAAAACAGATATAGAGAGAATATTTTTTTCCCTGTGATTTGCCTTCTCAATATTGTCTTTTTCCCCCCTTCTAGCATTTATTTAGAAAAGTTTTACATATTAGGATAAAGCAGAAGTCAACCTGGAATCTGATCATTTGCAACCACACATTCCTGATGTAATAGTAGTCATGAAGAAAAGCCTCTAAAAAGTATTACACTTGAGTAATACTAAAACGAAGGCTCTAGCCCTTCATCAATCACCTCATAATGAATGTAAGCTTTGGCCATGATTATCTCTTATAACAAAATACTTAAAGGGGCCTGTGCTATAGTTCATGGATAGAGCACTTGATTAGAATGCATGAGGCCCTAGGTTCAATCCCCAGCACAGGAAAAAAAAAAATCCTAAAGCAAACCAATGTCTGCCATTAGTTTTTAAACAAAACCCACAATCCATATTGCCACCTTCAGAGACTGACATGTTGTTCTCTGTATACAGATGAAAAGCCCCACTGGTAACAAAATGGCACATCAAGAAAATAATCTCAGGCTGGGGTTGTAGCTCAGTGGTAGAGTGCTTGCCTCGCATGCGTGAGGCCCTGGGTTTGGTCCCCAGCACCACGTAAAAATAAACAAATAAAAAAAGAATAATAAAGATATTTTTAAAAAGAAAGAAAATAATCTCTACTATGTCTTTATAAATTGCCATAGTATTTTTATTTACAATGTTAAAAGAATAAAAACATACACTAACAAAAATTGAACTCAGGTTAGCCAAATAATACCTCTCAGAAACTTTCTTTTGTTTCTTGGATAAGGACACTGAAGCTAGAATGAGTGTCATTAGTGAGTAGTCTACTTAAATCCTCATTAATTTTGGGATATTTATGTGGATTGTGTAGATGTTATGTGTTATTTGGTCTTTTGAGCTTTCATCAGTAAGTTATACACAATCGACGGTTCCATTTTTTTCCTGTGTATGACACACACATATTCTAGTTCACTTACTTTGTGTTAACACGTCTCACAAGACATTTGCTTCTATATTTAGTTTCAGCTATCCACTATATTTTTCTTATGTTATACAGAAGGGACCAGCAAACTATGGCCTGTAAGCCCACTCTTTTTGTAAACAATATTTTATAATAATCCAGCCACAATCATTCATTTATACATTATCTACAGTGGCATGCATGGTATGGAGACTGAGTTCAAAGTTTTCAGCTGACAGTATACCCTGCACACCTAAAATGTTCTCCATTTGGCACTTGAAGGAAATGTTTCCCAGCCCCTGTTCTATACACAATTGGATAATGAGTACACATACCTCACCACATTTTTGTTGAAAATCAACAGTATGTATATGGATCTATATTTGGACTTTCTATTTTATTCTGTTGATCTACATATCTATTATTATGCTGATACTGCATTGGCTTGATTACTACCTTTTTAAAGTAAATTGTCAAGTCAAATACTGTGAATCTCTACCTTTGTTTTCTTTCACAAAATTGTTTCTGCCATCCCAGATCATTTGCATTTTAATATCAATATTAGAATCAACTTGTCAACTTCTCAAAAAAGGCTCTTGGGATTTTGGTTGGGATGGCATTAAACCTATGGTAATTGTGTAGAAATGTCATTTTAAGAATATTAAACCTTTCATCTATTAATTTAGGTCTTTTTGTTTTTCTCAGCAATGTTTCTTAAGTTGTCAGTATAAAAGAAGTCTTAAATATATTTTACCAAATTTGATCCTAAATATTCTGTTTTCTATTGCTTTTATAAAAGAATAGGTCTTATTTCTCTTTTCTAAGTGGCTTATGCTAAATACAGAAACACAATTGACTGCTCTGTTCACTTGTACAAGTTATTGTGCACAAGGTGCCATATAGATCTTCTAAATATTTACTAATTTTATGTATATTGTTCTACAGTTTCTCAGAGTAGTGTATTAAAATCTTGATCAATGGTTATGAATATGTGTATTTCTTCCTTTGCTTCAACATTGCTTCATTTATTTGGAGCCTCTATTATCAGATGTTTTCATATTTATGATAGTTATGTCTTCTGGTTGAAGTGACCCTTTATCCTAAAATATGGTTATCTATGATAATTCCTGTTTTGATATCTTCTTATCTTATACCAATATAACTAAACTAGGTTTCTTATGCTGTAGTTTGTATTATGTGTCTTTTCGCCTGGTTCTTTGTTTTGTTTTGTTTTGTTTTTGTTTTTGTTTTACTCTCAAACTACATTTAAAAACTGTTGTTGACATTGTATTTTTACATCTTACCTTTTATCCAGTCTGATAATCTCTGACTTTTAATTAAACCATTTGTACTATCTCATACTTGGTTATTTATTTGCTATTTTTTTCTTAGACTCTCAGTCATATTTTCCTGTTTTCTGCAAGGCTAGAAAAATTTGTACTGTACATTGAACACTATGCATGATGCAGTGTAGAGACTCTGGATTTTGTTACATTCCTTTAGAGAGTTTTGAGGTTTGGGTTTTGTGAGTGTATGTGTTTAATTTGGTTTTTGTTTCTTTTCTTCTAGTATAAAGTTAAGTTATCAGGATTCAAACTGGAAGCTGTCTTCCTTGTGATGGACAGAATCTGAAATTTCTGTTCAATTTTTTTTTTCTTCACCTTTCCAACTTGATATCCACCTGGCTCTTTAGAGTCTTCCTCATATATGCCCAGTTCAGGAACCAGCCAATGATTTGAGGAGATATTAGATTAGGAGCTGAACACACTGTGAAGACTTCTGCACAAGATTTAACACTTTCAATCTGAAGCCACTCTGATAGTCCCAAACTTCATCCTCTAACACTAAAAGGCAATAGCTCTGTGGTTTTGCTCAAGTTCTAGCACTGCAGACGAGGAAAAGTCCTTGAAAGAAACTCCATAGAGATGTGAATCTCACACAGTTTAGTTCCCTCTTTCAAGAATTAGGGTTTTTTGTTTGTTTGTTTTTAGGTTTCATTGTTGTTATTTCTTGCTAAGAGCCACAGCCAAGTAATATGATGCATGGCATTTTTGGTTGAAAGGTGACGCCAGCAAGCCATTGAGATGATATGATTATGTTAAGATCTGCATTCATATGGATATTGGGCTCCTGCTGTCCACCTTGGCCTGCTAAGGGACTCCTGGAGAGTTCCCATTGGTTGGGGAAGTGCGGTAGGAGGGAATTCCAGAGGAGGGACTTCCTGTGGCAGTCCGGGGAGAACGCTGCGTGTGTCTGTCAGCATATTTCCCGGGAGCATTGGGGCATTGGCGGCAGTTTCAAAAATAAAGTTTGTTCCTGCTTGAGTGGCTCATGATTTTGTGCCCAGCCAGACTGCAGCAATTTCTGATTTTGATTAAGTTCTATGCCTTTTAATGTGTGTGTGGTTTTTTAACTTAATCTACATTTTATAATTGTTATATGCAGAATTATCATTCTAATACAAAATCCTTGGTAATTACTGGAATAAGAAGTTAGTAATTTTGTAGATTTCCATCAAAATCTAAAACATTTTGATTGGGATGGCATTAAATTCATGGATAATTTGTGTAGAATTGTAATTTTAACAATATTAAGTCTTTCATCTATTAATTTGGGGCTTTTCCATTTTTATTTTTCCTCAGCAATGTCTCCTAACTTGTCAACATAGATGACTTAAACATATTTTATTAAATTTGCTCCTAACAAATTTCCCAAAATCTATTCTGTTGATCACAGGTAGTTCCTTGAAATGAACAATCAAGAGAATTTGTTATGTGGTCAAATATTTAGGAACTCTACTTACTCTTTCAACCATGATCCTCCTAGACACTTACAACTTCTGGCATACTGAAGGACAGTTCAAGACTTTTGGTAAATAAAACTATTAAACGTTAACAGTGTTTCATTGATTTATAAACACTTATTAAGATTTTAGTATTTTTCCAGAAATATTTCCTGTTGAACTCATTTTAATCACTTTTTATATTTCATAACCCAGTGTTATTTGCAATACTTAAAAAATACTGCATTAAAAATATAGCTTTTATGCATCAAGGACCTAGGAATTAAACCAGAGACACTGTGCTTATTAGAAAAAAAAGTAGGCCCAGATCTCCATCATGTCAGATTAGGCCCCGACTTCCTTAATAAGACTCCTATAGAGCAAGAGTTAAAATCAAGAATCAATAATGGATGGATGCAAACTAAAAAGCTTCTTCTCAGTAAAAGAAACAATCAGTTAAGTGAATAGATAACCTACATTTTGGGAGCAAATTTTTACCACATGCACATCAGAGAGAGCACTAAACTCTAGGATATATAAAGAACTCAAAATCTTAATACACACACACAAAAACAAATGATCCAATCAATAAATGGGCCAAGGAATTGAACATACACTTTTCAGAAGAAGATATACAATCAATTGGCAAATATATGAAAAAATACTCAACATCTCCAGCAATTAGAGAAATGCAAATCAAATCTACTCAAATATTTCATATCACTCCAGTCAGAATGGCAGCTTTGCAGCTATTAAGAATACAAACAACAATAAGTGTTGGCAAGGATGTGGGGGAAAAGGCACACTCATGCATTGTTGGTGGGACTGCAAATTGGTGCAGCCAATATGGAAAGCAGTATGGAGATTCCTCAGAAAAAAAATGGAATGGAACCACAATTTGACCCAGCTATCCTACTCCTTGGTCTATATCCAAAGGACTTAAAAACAGCATACTACAGGGACACAGCCACATCAATTTTTATAGCAGCACAATTCACAATAGCTAAACTGTAGAACCAATCTAGATGCCCATCAGTTGATGAATGGATAAAGAAAGTGTGGTACATATACACAATGGAATATTAATCAGTATTAAAAGGCAATAAAATCAAGACATTTGTAGGTAAATTGATGGAGTTGGAGAATATAATGGTAAGTGAAGTTAGCCAATCCCAAAAAACCAAATGCCAAATGTTTTCTCTGATGTAAGGATGCTGATTCATAATGGGGTTGTGGGGGAGAGCATGGGAGAATTATACGGACTCTAGATAGAGCAAAGGGGAGGGAGGGAAATGGAAGGGGAATGGGGGGTTAGGAAAGATGATGGAATAAGATGGACATCATTACCCTAAGAACATGCATGAAGACACGAATGGTGTGACTCTACTTTGTGTACAACCAGAGATATGAAAATTTGTATAGCATGAGTCATAATGCATTCTGCTATCATATATAACAAATTAGAATTTAAAAACTAAAAATAAATAAATATGGTCTTTAGGGGTTGGGGTTGTGGCTCAGTGGTAGAGCACTTGCCTAGCACGTATGAGGCCCTGGGTTCAATCCTCAACACCACATAAAAATAAATAAATAAATAGAATAAAGGTATTGTGTTCATCTACAACTAAAAATATATTATTTTAAAAATTATGGCCTTTATATAGGATTTATATAGGATTTCCTCCCTTAGCATTCATTTTGGAAATTTTTTATTCCAGAAAACTGGCATATTAACCTTTTGAAAATATAGGAAATAACAAAGTCAGTTTCTCCTACTATACTCTCATAACACATAACATTTCTGTGACCCCTGATGTATAAGAATTTTTCTCTACCAAATACCAGTTTCACAGATTATTCTCCAATGGACAATAGCTGAGTGTCCTTTAATTCAATTTAATTTAGATAAATTTTGTATTAATTCACAGACTGAGGACTCCATCCCACAAGACCACCTCCCCTATTTCTAATGGCAATCATAAGCCCAAGTGGTTGTACCTATGCCTCTGACCAACTGTATACAAATCAGAGTTCCTGCAACCCGCTTCTTAGAGTCAGTTAATTTGCTAGAGTGCCTCATAGAATTCAGGAAAACAAATTTGTTAGCTTATTACAAAGGATATTACAAAGGACACAGATGAACAGACAGATCCCCTCCGAGAACTCCTATATGTTCAGATATCTAGAAGTCCTCCAAATTCTGTCCTTTTAGGTTTCATGGAGATATTGCATAGGTATGATTAATTATCTCACTGGTCACTGGTGATTAACTCCATTTTCAATCTCTCTGCTACCTGTAGGCTTCGAGTAGAACAGAAAGTTTCAACCCTATAATCACAGAGTTGGCGCCCCTGGCAACCAATTCCCATCCTGAAGCTATCTAGGGACCCACCAAGAATTGCCTCATTAGAACAAAAGATGCTCCAAGCACCCCGATCACTAAGGAAATTACAAGGGTTTTATGAGCTCCATGCCAGTGACTGGTGGCAGAGATCAATATGTATATTTCTTATTATTTCACAACCCATAAACACATCTTATTTGTTTTCTAACTCCATTATTTTATTTAGGGCAATTATATTAATCAATACATTTATTCCCTAACTAGTTAATTTATATTTCCCAATTATTTCACCGTGGAGGCCAATCCTATTTTATTGCTAATACTCAAACTAGAAGCCCACTAAATATCTAGGACAGTCCATAAAAATTTTTCCCATAGGTATAGCACATTATCACAGAGCACACAGAATAACAATAAGGGCAGAATTACAGCACATAAAGCAAGATGTCATTTGTTTGGTTACCTATTACTATGAAACAAACTGTCTTAAAACTTAGTGCCTAAATCAATAATGTTTTACCATATCTCACAACTTAGTGGGTCAGAAACTCAGGCAAGCTTTAGCTGACTATCTCTTCTCTTCTACATGTCAATAAGACTCAGGGATATTCAGAGAATTTGAGGCTGGTAGAAAGTTTAAATGGCTTCACTTATTTCCCTTGTACCTTATAGGTATGGCTGGTAGACTGGGCTCTATGGGAACCCTCTTCATCTTTTATAGCCTCAGAACTTCTCCATATGATAGCTTCTGCCAAGGAGTCAGGTTTTTGTCCATGGTGTCTCAGGGTTCCAAGAGATAAACTTGGAAGCTGTCATTCCTCTTGAAATAATGCCCAGAACAATGTCAGGAGCCCCTTTCGCCACTACACCCTTTATCAATACAGTCATTTTCCATCCCAGATTCAAGACAAGGGAAACCAGACCCCACACTCTATAGGTGAAATATCAAAGAATTTGTGTTCATCCTTAATATACTGCAGCATTCTCAGGGTAAAAGGCTGTAGACATTTTGCTGAAAGTTCAATGAAAGAGGAGTTCTGTTCTATTGTACAATTATACAGAAGGGGCAATAAACTAGTAGAAATTAATAATGTCAAGGAGGAAATGATTAGAGACAGTGCAGAGATCAAAAATATGAGTATATTATGAGCAATTTCATGTCAAAATATTTGAAAATTTGGATAAAAGTGAAAAAGTTCTAGAAAAGTATAATTTATTTTAAAAAAAAGAACAACTTCAGGAAAAAATAAAATTACCTAGGTAGTCCTATGCTAATGAAGAAATTTAATCAGAAATAAAAAATCTTGCAATGGACTGCCCATACAAGATCACTAATAAAGATTTCTAAACATTCAAAGAATAAACAATTCCCCTCCCTCTTCCAGAGAAGAGGAATAGAGGTTACATTCTATAAGTCATTTTTATAAGGCTAGCAAAATCTCATGTGAGATATGTTTGTTAAAAAGATAAGTCCATAATTGCCCTTCTTGTGATATCCCAGCATATTAATGACCCCGTTTTGTTGGTATCTTGCTTAAAATATGGCCTACAGTATATATTCAATATTAATATAATATCAAACACTTAATGAACATTATCCCATGTTAATGCATGATGATCAGACCCTTAAGAAACTTAAAGAAAACAGATGAATAGATTCTAGGTGATATTTTTGCTTTTAGATTTTCTGGGTATGACAAAGAAAAAGGATTTTTAATATGAGAGCATACTGTTTTCCTTTCCTTTCTCTCTCTACTAAAGATCATTTTGTCATTGCCCATTTAGATTTTCTTCCTTTTTTTTTTTTTTTTTTTTTTTGTACCATGGATTGAGCTGAGCAGCACTCAACCACTAAGCCACATCCCTAGCTCATTTTCCTCTATTTTTTTTTTTTTAATTTTGAGACATGGTCTCACTAAATTGCTGAGACTGACTGAACTTGTGATCCTCCTGCCTTAGCCTCCCCAGCCACTAGGTTACAGATGTGTGCCACCTTGCTGGCTTCCCTTCCTATGTTGTGATGAGAATTCCTTCTTTTTTTTGGAGATGTTCTTTAATGATGCAAAAGTATAAGAAGGAGAGAGTGAGGAGAGAGGGATGATGGAGGGAGTTTTCAGCCATGTCTATTTACATGACAAAGACTTGGGGGGAGGGGACAAAAGAATTGAAATATCTGGGTGTCAGAAGAGTTTGGGGAGGTTCCTCTATAAAATACCTCAGAGAGCTTACAAGGTCAATAAAGACTATTTTAGAAAGTATAGTTTGGAAACATAAATTTGATTCTCATTTTTTTATCTATAAATTCAAATAAAGATTAAAATTACTTTCTAGTGACTTAGTGGTGGTTATTAATAGTGTTAGCCTTTGCTAATTTATGACACCTTCAAAAAATGAGCAACATGAATGACTACAATGAGCATATTTATTCTAACAATAAAAATTAAAAGAAAAAAAATCATTTATTTAACTAGGAGATCAGCTGGAGTTTCTTGTCATGGGAACTAAACATATTTTACTTGAACAAATTTCTAAAATAGTAAACATTTTCAAATATTACAGCGAATCCCAGAGGGATTCATTTTCTCTAGAACCTCTTTTGCCACCACGGTTCTTGCTGCCATGTATATGCAATATCTCTGATATGTAGCTTGAACCTGGATATGAAACTCAACCCTCTGTCCAGTGTAGACAGACAAACACACATTATGCATTTTTGAGTTTGGTGGACTTTACTAGTATTAGAGGGGAACATGGGAAATAGGCTAATATATTATATCCAAACAACTACCAATGAAATATTGAATTTGTGTTATTTTTAAATGCCTTTTTGCTTAATATAGTCTTAGGTTTTCCCCAACTCTTCGGAAGCCCTTGCCCTCTTTTCTCTTTCTTTGTCTTTGTGTAGAACATTCTTCCCTCTTTTGATGGTGAAAATAATAATAGCTAAGGTTTTTTTAGCATTTCATGTTTCAGATCCTATACTTAATGTTTTAAATATATTCTGATACTCCCCTCAAATATCCTCTTAATAACTACTAACATTATTTTCCTTTTTACAGAGGAAGAAACTGAAGAATCTAATAATTTTTCCATGGTCACATAGCTAATGGCATGGCTGATAATTGAATCAATACAGTCTGATTCTAGAGTGTCCTTTGAACCACTATACCATACTGCTTCCAACTGTGATATATGACTTTGGCAACTGCCACACCATTTTTTTTTTTTTTTTTTGCATTTGAACATTTCCCCCATATGTTTGAATTATGATACCTCCTACATCGCATGTTACATTAGCACCCTAAATCTCCACCCAAAGGTACGTATCTTATTATTTCAATGAGGCAAAGATCATTTCTCAGTCACCAAAGTCTTGAAAGTATATGCTCCCTAAAGGATGATTCCTCCAGTGTGCCCTGTGGTTATCTTGTGGTTTTGTTGCTTTTACAGACAATTTGCAAGTTGTCGGCAAGGACCCAGGTACAAGGATGCAGGCGGTTGCTCAGGAGTTGTTTGCTTTGCATTTATATGATTTGGATATGAGGTGTTCCCCAAAAGCTCCTATTGATGCAGAAATATTCAGATGTGAAAGACTGGAACTGTGAGAGCCATAACCTAATCAGCTTCAATGGACTAACTTGTGGTAACTGAATACAGGTGGGGCATGGCTGGAGGAGGTAAGTCATTGTGTCTTGCCTTGGAAATATGCATATTCCATGTGGCCCCATCCCACTTGTCACTCTCTCTGCTTCCTGACCCAGCCATGAGTTGAACAGTTGCCTCCACTGGGCCCTCCCTACCCCAATGATATACCTCCTTATCTTATGCCCAGAGTCATGGTGTCAACCATCTATGGATTGAGACTTCTGAAAATATGAGCCCCAAATAAACTTTTTCTACTCTAAGTTGTTTTTATCAGGTATTTTGGTCATAGTGATGAAAAGCTAACAAAAATAGCATTCTAACAGTTTTGGAGCTCAGTTCTTTTGAGACTCAGTGCTTTCTTTGTAATCCCAAATTCCTATCTCACCTTGACACAAAGTACCATTAACCCAAATGAACTTTCTACGCCAAAATGCTTCTTACCATAAAAGCACTTCTGAGTTCAATTGTTTAAATGGCAACATCTTTTTTTCACCTCATCATGCATATTTTTTAAAGCTTGAGACAAAAATTTGACATAAAACTAAATAACAAAAATATTATTTGATCACATATGTGTAATGATAACTGAAGTTATGGGACTCAAAGCATGTGATCTTCTTGGGAAAGCAGGAAAAGACAAGAGGAAAAGGGAGTGGTCAGGAAGGATCTGAAATAACACGCTACTTTAAAACAAGGTAGGCCTTGGGAAATGTGGTGGCCGCAACAACAGAGACAGGTAAATAACATTGCATCCTACCTATGTAGCTTTGATATTTGCAGCCTCTTCGGTGGAGATCAGAAACCAGAAACACAGAAGCAAACAGTAATTAGGAATAAAAAGAGCTGGTAGTGGGAAGATAGAAGTCACTGCACAATACAAGGCTTTCTACTGGAGGCTGGCTGAGGAAAGCAGACAGTAATGAGATTCAAGGCAGAAGTCAGCTCCATGACTACATAAACCTGTTGTAGAGAAGATTCATAAAAGGTCCTGAGAACATGAACCCCTAAAAATGGGAGTCTTAGAGGCATCTCAAGGTATTTATACCTGTCAGGGTTCTCCAGAGAAACAGAACGAATAGAATATGAAAAGAGGGAGGAAGGGAAGGAGAGAGGGAGAGAAAAGAATATATAAGTAGAGAGAAAAAATAGAAAGGGGTGGAGTTTAAGGAACGTCCTTACACCATACTAAGGGGCTCCTGCTTTTGGAATTTGAAACTTGTAGGACAGGTTGGCAGGCTGGAAACTCAAGTGTGATTTTTGTATCATAGTCTTGAGGCAGAATTCCTTCTTTTATGGGAAGACATAGTTTTTGTTCTTAAGGCACCTGACTAAAGAAGGCCCTCTCACATAATCCAGGGCAATGCCTTTATGTAATGTCAAGAGATAGTAATGTTGATCACTTGTACAAAATACTTTCACAGCAGTATCTAGACTAATATTCCGCCAAACAACTGGATACCAAAGTCTAGCCACATTGACATGTAAATTTTAACAAAGTATTCTTTTGAGACATTAGATTCCAGATCCATTTATCAAGGAGAAATGGTCATCAAGCAACAAGGGGGGTTTGCCAACAGAAAAGAAAGATTTGGGACAAAGCCAAGAGCCAGGCTAGTGTAAGACTAGTGGATATTTCTTTGAGAAGATAGTGAAATTCTTTGAGATGATACAGAATTACAAGATTGTGCTATTAAGTGTTAGATGAAGTAAGAATTATCTGGGAAATGTATTTTAAAATGTAGGTCCCTAAATTTTTGATTCTGTAAGTCTGGAGAGGAATTTTCATTTTAAAAATTACCCAAATGATGTTGATGCTGATGCAAGTCACACAAAGATGACAGCTGAGGAAAAACTGAAGTTAACAACCAACATTCCTCTCAGGGCTAAAGAGAAAGTAAATTCCTAAACATAAGACAATCTCAGTGAGGACGAGCTTTGCCCACTGAAATGACAGAATGACCAGCTAGGCCTGAATCATGCCATCCCACAGAAGGAAGATCAGCATCGTAAACACAAGAAAATGATAGCCTAGATATGCCAAGCAAATTTAATTTCAGAATAGCCACTTTTGAATGTACAAATGGAATCAGAACTAATCACAATTGAAAGCCAATTCAGGATGTGACCTGTACCCCACTTCCTATCCCTCTGCCTTTCATTTGTTTGCAGTAATGAAATTAGACCACATGGCAGAGAAATAGAACAAAGTAACTGCAATGCTAAGTGAACGGTTTGTTCTCTGTACCCAGTTTTCCAAACTGCTGTTTGGTGGGGGGAGAAGCCTGCATTCTTTGTGCCAAATGAGATGCTTGCAGTTTGCATGAGTTATGGAGGGTATAGCACTGGAATGCAAGCATACCAAGGACAAAGCTGCTGAGAGAAGATGGGCGGCTGAGAACAAAGTTTTAACTGAATTACTGTTGCTAACAAGAGAATAGAGAGTGAAATCAAACTTTCATCTTATAAGACAAGGCATTATAACTATCATGGGTTTGAAACAGCTCACGGAGCCGTGCAAGCAGACCACGTCCCTTTGAAGGTGATCTAATTCATAATTACATCCAAGGACCTCTACCAGTTTCCTTTCACTTAGAATCATGGATTTCTAGAATCTTCCATTTATAAGTGCCCTTGATATTAAATCCAAATATCAAAATCCCCTGCACAAAATACTGGCCAAAGCTCTTCCAGCCTCTATTTTAAAAGCTCTTGACAGAGAGAGTGTTACCTGAGAAGTAGCCCTGGACACTTGGAAACACTAATTTAAAAGTTACTCCCTTTGATATTTTCTTTTTTCTTCTCCCCACATTTCCAGTATGACCCTCACCTCCACTCCATCTTACCACTTACCTCCTCACAAGCGCACACACACACACACACACACACACAGACACCCCTCACATCATGAACCACACACACTCCAACTTCCTAGGGACTTTTACAAACACTGATGTGACAAGGAAGCAGACAAGCAGAGCCAGAAAACATTTGATTCCCCTGAGAAATAATATGGATTCCCTGCGGTAATCATTTATTAAGTCTACAATAGTAATATATTATTTAACACTTGGGAAGTCACTGACCTTCAATTTACCAGCCATCTCAATCTTTCATCAGAAAAGAGACTAGAGCTGTAACTATATAAAATATTTCTAAGCATTATAAATTGTTCCTCCCAAAATGTTTGCTTCACTCTTCATACTGAAGGCATCTAAGAAGGTGGGAAGAATGAAATTTATTTTGGTATCAGGTTGATAAGTCAGTAGATAAGTAACAGTGCCATTTCAGAATAGCCAAATTTCATGACCCCTCATTACAGAAGAAACATTTTACAACAAAATCTTTAATGGCTACTTTCTGTAAAAGGGATGTTCTGATCCTATACATTGTTAGGGCCACATAAAATGTGATCTAGCAGTGAGTCAAGGTTCTTAGTGTCTTCTGTGTTTCTCATACCCCAACACACCATAATAGATGAATAAAGTTAGATACAATTTAATTCATTATTTTTATATTTTGGTACCTATATTTTAAAGCCATTAATTTAGAAAGATAGTTTCCTAAAAGTGTTTAAATTTTTTTATTTAATATAAAAATTTTCAAAATTGCTCAGGTCTCTTTTTACAAACACTAGTAGAAAGAATACTAAATTTTTACAAACTTACACCCCATGAAATTGGTAGCACAGCATTATTTACTGATATTTCTTTAAAAATTTACTAAAAGTTAACATAACTATCTCATTAAGCTCATAATTGTACTTGTACATAATATATAGCAAATGTAAAATTAGTTTACTTTGTATGAAAACCTGAACCAAAGAAAGATAAATCTTACCTTCTGTACTTGCCAGCTGTGTGATAATCAAAAAAAAAAAAAAACTAACTTCTCTGATCTTCTCTCTGTTCATTTGTAATGTAGGCATAAATCATTATTAATCTTTATTTGTATTAAACTTCATACAGCAAAGTTATTTACAAATATTTTAGGTGATATACTGGACACAGTACTTGGTTTATACAGTGAGGCTCAGTAAACCATAACTATTGCCATTGTTTTAGTTATTTTGGGTGACCAAATGTCAAAGAAAAAAATTCAAAATAAACTAGAACCTGCATGTAGTTGCATGTGCCTATAGTCCTAGCATCTTGGGAGGCTCAGGCAGAAGGATAATTTGGGTCTACAGGTTAGAGACCAGAATGGGCAATATAATGTGACCCTGTCTCATAAGAAAAAGAAAAAAAAAGGCAGAAAGTTTTCTAGGCTTGGAGTGTAGCTCAGTGATGGAGCACTTGCCCACTATGCTCCAGACTCTGGGTTTGAGGCACAGCATCACAAAATCACAAGAAGATTTTTTTTATTGGGGGGG